>NW_010546551.1:0-22089 GCF_000687285.1 Phaethon lepturus | reverse complement strand
CGAGCAGAGCGGTCGCAGGGCTGGCGGGGTCTGTCCACGCGCTCCTGCCCGGGCCACGCCGTGCCCCTCTGCGCCAGCGGCCAGCTGCACGCTACAAGGAGAAGAATCCAGTTGCCTCAAGGAGAAAAAAAATCCATCATTTCATCTGGCTGTTTAGGTTTTAAAGGAACTACCTTTGCCACACCAAGAATTCCTCTCGTCTTACCCCACATCAAACAGGATTATTTATAGGAGTGGTACACATGACAGAGGGGCCGGGGGGGCCCCATCACGGACCAAAACCCCACTGTGCTATGCACTGTACAAATACAGAGCAAAGAGATGATCCTTTCCCCAAAGAGCTTACATCTAAGCATAAAATGGAAAAATCTCATTATTGACAGATTAATGACAATCTGTCAGAGCAACCATTCCTATTAGGAGTGTCTTGTGCAGGAAAGTAGTACAGGGCCCTTATAATTAGCTAAGGATAGCTAATCTGATGCAAAAATTGAACAGTTAAAATTAAGGACTCACCTCCACGGTAATATTATATTAAAAATGGTGTGATATGAGTACACAGAAACATTTTAAACAGAACATGCAGACAGGTAACTCCCAGGGAAGAGGCCAATGGATGGATTTCTTTTGTGAACTTCATAAAAACCTGCAACATTTACGTCCTTAGAACTGGTGTTTTTAAATAACATCTGTGGATTTTCTTCTTTCAGCCCAGTTTACTGAGCTCGTTTTAATACTAATGCTACAAAAATAAATAAATAAATCACTGACAGGCTATGGGTTGGGGTTTTTTTAGCGTATTAGTGCTACCTTATATATTTGTGAAAAGATTTTCCTGTAATTAGTGCTTCTTTTGCTTAATCATCTATAATTCAGTTATTAAATATTGGCCAATCACAGTGCTAAACTTCCTGAGTCACATAGCTTTCATAATAATAAGTTAGTACAGAAAAGGTCATAAGTATTTGTTCTGCATGTACAAATTGCATCCACACACAGGCCTTGCAACAGCCTAAGGACAATTTCACACTACTTTCATTCAGTCTCACAGTTGCCATCTGAGATGGAGAAGCCTTTTGATACTCAATACAATGTTTGACAGTATCAGCACTTAGATAATATCTAAGTATTTGTCAAGAAACATAACTAGAAGGAGCTTGAGGAAAAAAGATCTTACATCCTCATGTGGTGTAAATGAACATGCATTCATGCATGCCAGTGAAAATCACGCTGATTTACACGATGTGAGCATCTGGCTCTTTTCCAAATGTAAGGACTTACCGCCAAAGGGCAAGAAACAGCCCATGACGTTATTTCACGGGGGCACATGATTTTCCCTGCATCATTACTGGGTAACTCCCACGTGGCTTCTCCCATCCTCAGGAAGGAAAGATTCTGACCTCGACTTGAAATGAAATTTTTCAGACCGAAATTACCTTGGGCATAAAATGTTCAGGTCCCCAGCTAGGACCCAAAGCACTACTGTTGTACCTTGAGCATTAGGACTACTGAATTTTCACACATTTATTGTGACCAGTCTTGCTATTTACTCCTGTTACATCATCACCAGAATACACGCAGTGTTTAGGTCTGATCCTGCAGTTCTGACATTAAAAAACACCCCAATCACCCAAAACTCAGTTTCAGTACTGCATTAAGCTCTTCATTACAGACTTGTAAAAGGTATCTAAAACCAAACATCACAGCAGCAAGCAAACTCTGTTGTTCTGAAATGCAAAATATATGCATTTTCAGTAGTTTAATGAAAACAAGGCAATCATTCCAAAGTGCTTGCTAATCAATAGGATGAAATGAGTGTGCTAAATATGAGAAAAGCGAGCTTGGAATTAACTGAAAGCATATGACAGAACAGAAACAGGGCAATTCTACTTCTCTAAAAACTAAGATTTGTCAAATTTTGAAATGACAGCCATTGGTACTTAAAGAAATCTATTTATGGCTTATGCACTGGTTTAAGAAACTTCTAAAGAGGAAGGAGAAACTGTTCCAGATTTCTTACAGTTAATGTATTGTACCAGAAAATGCCTATTTTTGATGTTTTTCATTGACACACACTGATATACATTATGCCATTTGAGAAAATGGCAGCTTTGTCTGTACTTAATAACTACAAGGCGTGGGGAAGAAACAGCTAAAGCATAAAACCCTAAGGACAAGGCTTCATTGTGAGCATTAAATAATTATTACAATGCAAAATTAGTCAGAGTAGTATCTCCGTTCAGAGCTGAATTTACTGTCAATTCTAGTTATGATGGCATTTCACACTGTATTTTTTGCATATAATTAAAGGGCCAAAATCCCTTTTATTTTTTAACCAACCAGTTTCATTTATTAAATCCAGTATCTAACAATAATTAGTTTCAGACTTTAAACTTGCCCTAGTTTTATTTATAAGTGTATCTGCATTTGTCTCTTCCTGTGTAATAAGCTCTTCACCATAAGAAATTGACTATGCAGGGGTGAAACAGTGGTGTTTCTGTCTGTCTTCCCACAAAAGTGACAAATAAATATTATTAGGAATTTTTGAATTAATAATTTTGAGAGGAAAATAACGTTCTTTTAACTAGCACTACAATTTTTACACAATTAGTAGACGCAACATAGGGTCTTGCAGCTGGCACTATACTTTCAAATAACACCTATATTTAAATTCAGTCAGCTTCTATATTTGCTAAAAGAGACCTGGTACATAAATTCTCCTTGGTAGAGGAGCTGTGGAAATGATTCATAAAAAATGCTGCATTAAACTGAACGCTAGCGTTAACAAACCTGTAACTACCTATCTGATTATTATTTATATTGAGTAGTACCCTCCATTTCAAATCCAAGAGCAGAACCTTGCTGAACTAGATAAAAAAAAAAAAAAAAAAAAAAAAAAAAAAAGAATAAATACAGTGCAGTGGGTCCTATTGGCAGGGCCTGCAGGGCTAATTGCCTCCTACTTCTGCCACGGCTATAGAACAAAAAAGCTCACACCTGAAAACAGGGCAAAAAAATCCTGTTGGGGTCTGTCATGTGTGGCCCGCCACCCAAAGTCTATACTGAAGGGACTTCCCCTCCCGCAGCACAGGTTTTTTCCTTGAGGAGAGGAAACACTTTTTTTTTTTTCCTCGAGCATATGCAGATCCAAACTGACGACAGCTGAAATATATGCCATTCTAATGGGTTCTGTCATAACTGGGCAAAACACAGCGATGTTAGAAAGCATTTATCAAAGATATGACAGGGCTTTCAAATTATGCTGCCTTTCAACCCGCTGCTTAATAAAAATGTGTGAAGTGATAGAACACTTTACCTCGTCAACATCACTACCAGCAATAGACTTATTTTCTTTGGGAGCAGCTATTCAAAAGTAACTTGACTGAACTTCAGAGTCATAATTATAGAAACTACAGCTGAGGGATTTAAAAAAAACAACCACCTGTGTGACAAAGTAATTATATAAACCTATTATCTTTAAAACAAACATTTCAGCTCTAATAAAGTTGCCTGCTTTCCTTTCCCAAGATGAGCAGAAATTCCCTTGTTCACATCAGTCCTTCTGCAGCTGCCATGAAAGGGGATTCTGGCCTGAGCAAGGGCTGCAGCAGGGGCTCCTGGTACCGCCGCTGCACCGCTCTTACGTGAAAGATGATTCAGCTGAATAGACTTGAGGGGTGAACTCTCTCGAGCTTTCTACTCTGCTTGCTGTTTCTTACATGCTACCTTAATACAAAAGAAGAGCAAAGAATATATTACTGTAAGTTTTCAAAAGCTTGCTATGAGGACCACCCTTTATGCCCTCAGAAGTCAAGAGAAGTTTTTGCATTGATTTGAGTGGTGTCAGGAGGAGTCAGCGAAGCTCACGTCCCACTGAAGACACGAACGAGCTTCCACTAATCTCAGCTACCAAAACAAGCCCCCATCTTGTGTCACCCTTCAAGCAACACACCAAACATCACTCAGTTTTTACACATACACAAGAAACCTCCTTCGAAGTCCACAGATTTCAATGAAACCGGGAGCTCACCAATAGTGTTTAAGTTTGATAGACTGCAGTTGGGCAAAGTACGCAAAAACATGTCTAGCATTAGTTGCTTGGAAGTGCTCTGGTTGGCTTTTGGGACGTGGAAGTGCTCTGGTTGGCTTTTGGGACGTGAAGTGCCCTCAGCTACAACCTTGTATGTAGCAGTCATTTGTAAAGCTCTGGTTACTGAGGTGGCACACAACCTGCTGTGAGCATCTCTGACAGGCAGATCGGTTTTAGTTCTTGCCTGTTTATGGATTTAAAGGTCTAGATTTAAGCAATCAGTTTTGTATATTTTGCCTTTTGGGACTCAAACTGGCTGTTATCACAAATATTCACTGTGATTTGAAGTGTTAAGAAATATAGTGCATAAAAAAAATCTGTTTATATCTTAGTTTTTATATATGAAGGACTCCACTGCTTACAAATACACCTATGATTCCTTACCTAGTAACTTTGTGCATTATGGACATCTTTCCCTCTGTCTGTTTAATATCAACCTAGAATCAAGAACCCTAACTCCAAATTTCCATTGCTTAAGCTCCAAATGCTTTATGTATCTCTCATGGCCATTTCACTCTGTGTCTTCTACTTAGAGCACAGAAATAGAGATAAAACCCAAATTCACCTCAGTTTCTGAAATTTGCTCCTCCAGTTTCCTGTTTCTTTATTTCTACAGTGGAATTTTTCAGTTTGTTCCTATGTTCCACACCTGACAAACAGTCATTCCTGTTTAACTTGCCCTTAACTTTGCTTCCATCAAAGCCCTGCTATCCAAACTCCACAGGCCTTTGCCCTCACTGCTCCTCACTGGTTACAAGTGAGAGATGTGACCCATCAGCTGTTGCAGGGCTTTCTGCAGGCACCTCTGTTACCTTGCTGCAGGAGTTGATGTACCAAGCTGCCCATGGATGTCCCACCACAGAAAGAGGTGATCTCCCAATGCTGCCATGGGTACACCAGGAAGCTGAAGAGCACAGCATTGTTCTGAAGGGGCAAAATTTCCCTTTGAACACCCTTTCAGAAAACTGTCATGAAGCCTAAAATCCCAGGGATGACCCAGAAGTCTGTAAAGCCACCCATGCCATGGAGAACTTAGGTACTTAAACAGATACCGGTACTACAAGTTTTAATTGGATTGGTGCTAAACGATATACAGCCTTGCTCTGTTTCTGTACAAAGGCTTACATTTCCCACTAAGTGCAGCACCAGTGCAGGAAACCCAGACACAAAAACTATGTCTCTCCCTGGGCTTTCATCTCTCCCCCCGGGTATCAGCCCCTCCTCTCCCAGGCTCACCACACTCACAGACCTGGGGATTCGCTTTTCGTCTCACTCCACCACTGCACTGCAGCCTCCACCACAGTCTTGGCATCTGAGATTATGAATCAAGAGAGCAATGCTGTAAAATAAACGCGTTGGTCACATGCCTCTTCCTTGCTGATTTCTCCCAGAGCTCCTAATAAAACCCATTATCTTAAAATACACACAAAGTGGTCAGGCGCATACAGACACACATGCACGCACACCCCTATTTATTTAGGCGTAGCGGCTTTATATTTAAGGTAGTATATCAGAGCCCTGAACAGAATTTTTAACTCTTACAATTATTCCTTTGGCAGGAAATTAATTTGAGCCTCCATTTTCAACAAGTTACTGATTTTGTATGGGTTCTCCAGGGGTATTCAGACTAAACCATGCATGGCACAGGTGTTCAGCCCCAGCTGCCTGAAGGGACCTCCAGCAGCGCAGCGGCTACCCAGCCAACAGGATCATTGGGCAAATTGTGCAGACTGGGCTGGATTTCTCATGCACGCGGCACCTGCATATCCACAACTCTAATTTGGAGGGAATGCCATTAAAAATCACCCATGACCTCAGTTCTACCTTCCATGGCCACACAGTTTTTGTGACATCCCAAAACAGAACAGTAAAAATATACGCAAAAAAATCCTTGTCAGCACTCTCCCGACTGCAGTGGCTACGGGCCAGATTTTTCATGATGCAATTTCCCAGAGGAGCTGGTTTCCAGGCCAGAATCTCACCTCATGTGTGCTGAAGAAACTCCAGTGGAGCTGCATGGGTGAATCTGGCTTTTTATGTGTAACCTGCTATTGCATTTTTGTCCAGAGAATTTTGGTCTGTATTTTAGCATCATTCTTCTTAACAACCTGCAAGACAATTTCCTTCAAAGAAAGCTCTTATTAGGCTTTATATCTATGACCTTAGGTTACCTTTTATAGTTTAATCTACACAAGCTTAGAAATCAAGTTTTGCCTGTGGTAGCCAGCCCATCAATTCATTCGATTGTCCAGTACAACTTCCAATTCTCACAAGCAATTTGACAATTGCGAGTGTTTCACACTGCATGTTATGAAGTCTAGTGCTGCAAAAATAATGAGACCTGGAATTACACACAGCATTGCAAGTCTACTCATTTAAGCATGAATTTTCAGGTAATCTAGATGTTTCGATAACAGGCATGCTATAGGCCGACCTGTCCAATTACTCTTATCACAAAAATGTCATGTGCCTGTCTCCTAGCTTGCACACATGCAGACTCTCAGACTCTCATCGAACCTTCCCTAATTCACAGGATGCGTAAGCAAAATACCTTATTGTTAATGGATGGTTTCATAAATAGCACAGCCCTCCAGCCACTAAATAGTGCTCTCGAGTCATTTACTAAGGTTTGTAATTTATTAATAGGGGATATATAAATCTTCCTTGATGGGAGAGACAGAAGAAACCTGGGTCAACTTGGTCTGCTAGAGGCACAGAGCTGGACTCTGCTCCTACTGACTTCTGTCATGAGCAAGCGAGGAGAGAGGTCTCCTGCCTTTCCCCCTCGGTCCCACACAAGAAAGGCGCCTTGCTTGGCTATCCTGGAGTCAAACGCCGGCGCAGGCTGGAAGGCCACCACCTGTGGCCATCCACTCCAAGCTCCAAGCCTCTGCCAGGGTTTAGGGCACTTGTCACCAGCTCCTGACAAGTAGACTGGCCACAGCACACGACTGCTGCTGAGAAAATAACTTGCGGAGGGCAAAGGTGGTCCACGAGGTGGGAGGGGGCAGTGACTGCAGAAATGGCTGCGGCACAAGTCACCATGGCAGGGCAGCAAGCCCTGGCTCCTGCCAGGAACTGGGGAGGAGGCACCTTGCCCCAGCTGCCAGGACAGGGTGACCAGGTGCCCCTGGCGGAACCAGGGCTTCCTGGCAGCAATGATGCTGCAGGTGGCGGCATCATAAATCACATAAGTCATAACAGATCATAAATCACATGATTTATGGAATGTGAAGAATTTATGAAATGTCATGTGCTTGTAGGAGATCATAAAATAAATCATAAATAAAAATAAAAAATTAAAAAGGCAGCCACCCAAGCTCCAGCAGACCAGACAGCAGTCTGGCCTGGAGCACCGGCGCAGTGATGGCTGGCTGTCCCGTATCTCCAGACAATTTCTCTCCCACTTTCTCCTCCTTCACCTACTGGCTAAATCACCGCATGCTGCGGCGGGTGGGAGCGGAGACAGGCTGCCGGTGCATAGCTCAGCACCCGCCCTAGAAATGTGACTTCACAACCGTTTGCATGGCCCAGCTTTAGCAACCTGTAACAATATCTCAAATCCCTCTCACTGCCGTATTTTTAGCTTTACTTCTTACTGCTTTTATTTCTGCAGTTAATCTGCAGCTTGGAGCCAGTGAACTCTGAAGCCTTACAATATGCTGTAGTATGGAGTTAACCTGCAGTATCTTCTTAAATTACATGGACGGTTTAATTCAAAGAAAAATGAGCAGGTACAGAAAAGCCAGCCTGAAAGCAGATTGTAAACACTGCGCTGCTTTCAGCAAGTTCAATTCACTTCCAATTCTGATCTGATATTTTTATAGATTTAATGAGTCTGTCAGGTTGATACCATGCAATGGGGTAAGTGAGCAGTCAGCTTTGTTGTTCAGGCTTTGTTTTCATGTTTCCAATTAAAAACAAAAAAAATGCAGCAATTAATGGGAAACATTAAAATGTAAGAATGCAAGAGCTTTTAAACATATGGGAGCTTTCATCTGAGCAAGAATTTTCCCTGGAAAAGACTGAGGTGAGCTCACAACTTTCAATCAAAGATCCCTCTATTTCTAAAAAACTTAGCTGACGTTGGTTAAGGTTATCACGTAACAGGTGAATTTACACAACTCCAGAGACTGGCTTTTCTAGAATTAATTATTGATGTCTTACTTTCAAAAGTGAATGACTTGCAAAAACCAGCATACAGTATGTTTCACTGCTGCAAGCTCTGCAGACAATGCAGCTCTGGGAAAGCGAGATGAATTCTTTCTCTGAATTGCACATCAATACAAACAAGACTGTAAATGATACAGTTACTTTGGAAATATATCAGTCTTTAAAATGTTAAAAATTATTTCTGTACCTGAACCCCATTGATAATTTATGTGGCCTTATAACTGTTTTTCCTGTTTTCAGAAGTTTTTCTCTTCCCTGCCAACTGACAGAAGCTGAACATCTATTTCAGTGGAGCTCTGCCAGTTTATACAAGCTGAGGATGTGGCCCATATTTTTAAAACGGGAGGTCCTTTCCACTGTTTTGCCATCTGCCAAGCTCTGCTTTAAGCTAATTAAATAATGTCAAATTCTAACAGGCGTTTTCAGGCCATCAGACTTTTCCATTTCTGGAGTTCTACAAGTACCTAGGCCAGTCTGGCTTCAGGAGAACTGAGCCATAGACTCAAAGGTGCTGACAATGCTAAATGCCTTTTTAAAAGTCAGAAAATATCCTGACAGTTTGAACGCTCTCTGTGGTTTCCATCCAAAGCGAGTTTGTGCAAGATCTGCGAATGTGAGCAAACAATCTTACACACTTGGAGTTACGGGGGGATGGTCTTCAAGTACCTGTTGTTTCAGCTGTGTCATTCACTAAGTCAGATAGCACGGGAAGCAAACCTACGTAATGCCCCATGGTAGACTGAAGGGTGCAGACAGCTTGCTCCTGAAAAAGTGAAGCTATTTATCACGTTGGGTTGTTCCCTCCCTTCAGCAGTCCTCGCGTTGCCAACCTTGCCCACCCTTTGGCCCAGCGCTTCCACCAGCTGCTCTGCCCACTGCCTCGTCCCACCCCGAGCCCTCCGGCTTCCTCACAGCACCCTACAGCCGCGGCGCTGGCTGCGATGAGCAGCAGCAACCACCCGCTGTGAAAAAGAACTGCATTTTATTTACCTTCTACTCTACAGTTACAAATGTACCAAACATCGAATGTCTCAGAGATACCTAAATGAACAGTTACTCCACGTAACCATGGCTTTCCTATAATTTGTAGCATTTTCTTTTCCTCTCTGCTATTCATATGATAAACCCACTTACGCTACTGGTCTTAAAACAGACTGTAAACAGCCGGAGCGGAGATTGTCTCATCTTGTGTGCACAAGACCTACTACAATGGAGCCTTTATCCTGCCTGCAGACTTTCAGCAGTGCTATAATTCAAATACTACTAATAATGATAGTGAATGTGCAACAGTATGAGCGAGACATTAACATGAACTGAGAATAACCCTCTATAAACCAGAAGCTCTATAGGAATAATAGAGTAGACCAGCAATACTGGCAGGGTTTGCACGCATCCTGCTTTTTATCCTGGAAGAGCCCAAAACACCTTCTCAAATCTATGGAAAGACTGTTTCAAACACATCATATTGAATGAAGCCTTTTTATCAAGATGCAGCAGCCCCACATGCCATTTGGGGCTAAAAGGAGAATGAGGTTTGCCAGCTGAAATTGTCACTGGAAGAGGGAAGGGAGGCGAGTGCATACCAGCACTGCTGAATGACAAGCTCCAGCTTCTGGTCTGCCCAGGATAAAAGGAGAATTGCCCCAATATAAATCAGTGTCTCATCCCTTGTACCGCCCACTAAGAAAAAAAACCAAAACAAAACCCCAATGAACTAAGCATTAATGAGCAAAATGTCCAGCAAAAAAAGAAAATTTCCCACATAGACTCTCATGCCAGGAGCATCCTGGTTTCAGGCCAGACATAAACGTTTGGTCAAGACACCAGTAATATTTCACGGTCATTTCAATCACACTCTCACACCTTCAAGCAAGCCTCTATAGAAGTCTGTGCATACGTGGACACACCTATGTATAAACTTCAAATGTGATTTAAGTATGTCATCCTACACTGACAAGAGTCATATTAGTACAAATCCGTGCCTATTGTAACTGTCTGAGTCATATGAGTACATGGCAGATACTTTAACACCACTTTAATGGCTAATATAAATAAGCCTAAATCTCCAGTGTACTTTGATTTATACGACCGCAATAGCTCTTCTCCTTCCCTTCCTAATTAATTTATCATATGGAACCAACACTCACAGATTTCCCTTGAAATTATGTTAATGTAAATGAAAATGAATAGGACTACAATGTCCAACACAGCTGACCAGTGCACGGCAACTTCCTCCTAATGAACACGCTGGAGCTGCCTGAAACGGCTCGGCTTTGGAGGGAGGCAAGTTTCCTCGTGGACCTGGATGAAGGTCTGTGCCCGAGAGGCTCGCAGGCTTGAGAGTGCATTACGGGCAAGGGAACACCATGCAGGGTAGGCTGCAAGATGCTGTAGAAAAGGCCCAGAAGTAAAGCAGTATTTTAAAATGCACGGTATTCCTGGCAAGTCACATGCTTTAAAACTGGACGTAGATCATTGCAAACTTCAACTTTTGTTTCCACAGAACTTTTTTAATGTTTTTGCTTTCACACGCAGGGCCCTGTTCAGCATCTTGCTGCCATGGTGTTTTTCTATCTTGACAATTCACTTCCGTGAGCAGGCATGCAGCCAACTCAAATGAGACTCAACGCAGTGAAAAGCCCTTCAGGTAAACAGTGTGATAAGCTAAACTGCAAAAACGAGACAATGTTTTTGGACTATGAGGCAGTTGCTATGGAGACGGTTGCTAATTAACTGCATGCAGCCAAGAGAACAAAGGGTTTAAGGGCAGACAGGACTCTGTATCTTAGAGTGAGCAATGCATAACGTCTTATGCAATCTGCACATCTACCATATCTGGAATACCTGAGCCTTTGCTTAGGCTGCAAAATACCTCAAGAAATGAGAACTAGGTGGCTTATTGCTTTAAATTTGAAGTAATTTTTAGGTAATTAATGATCTAGCAGTATTTAAAAAACAAACAAGTTCCATACTTAGCAGTCACAGGTGTCATGAATCAATGCATCAAGTCAGGGCTGTATTAAATACTGAAATGATTTACGTTCATTCAGAGTTACTGCTTTCACAGCTAATAAAAATGCCTTTGAAAAAATCACTTCTAAGACAATATAATGTACCTAATCTATTATTCTCTTTTGCATCTTAAAAATTATTAGCTTACAATGCTTGGAAAGCTTACAATAATTGATTCTTCAATTCCTTCCTAAACGAAGTTCTTAGAAATATACCTCGGATCTAAATACTGTATTTACATTAATAAAATGGGCTCTTCTGAACAGACGTTGAATTACATTACTTCAACGGGCTTTTATTTTGGGATAGCTATGTGTTATGATTCTTGACTATTTATTTCTATAATGCATTGCAGGCCTACAGCACTCTAGAAAAAACATAAACTTGTCAGAAGCGACATAAATCCCAGAGCAGCAGCGCTCCAGCTTATGGGGTGCCCGTGTGTTACTGGGGATGCTGCCCAGGCGCACAGCAGCCCCTGCAAACCCAAGGGCCCGGGCGCTCGCCCAGACCTGATGAGCCTCGCCAGTGGGCGAGAGCTGCACGGGCGATGCTCGGGCCAGACCAGGCACCTCCCGACGCTATATGGGCAGATCCTACCTCACTTTTCAGAGGAAGACTTCAAAAGTTGACCTCTTTTCCTAAGCGAGAGCTGAGAAAACCGATAAAGAGTCAGTTGCTTATTAGAAAGCCCTTTCTATTAGAGATGAAAAGCCGATGGATAAAATACATCTGTGCTAACACAAGATTTCTTTAGGTCTGGATAAATAAGGCAACATTTTTCCTTTTTAACTCATTAAATATATCATTTAAATAAAAACAAAACACGAACTTATTTTTAAGTGATTTAGATACTGTTAGGATTTAAAGAGTCACAATCAATTCTGAAGGGGAAGGGGATGAGTTCACACCTCATATGAGGGTATTACTTCAGCAAAGCTTGCTGCACACTGAACAAGCAGTATATTAATTTACTACACGAAGGCCTAAGGTTTGGGGTTTTTTGACATTTTAAATTATGAGGCATCTGCAAACAGATCCTAAATCTGAATTGCACATGGATTTTCCACACCAGCCAATTCAGATTGCCCCTAGACATCCCCTCCAGCATTAATCACTCACCCACACTACTGTAGTTCATATTTCTTTTACAGAAACAGAGGTCTGCTAGATTCTTAAACTCTTGCCTAGAAAATAGAAATTATTACTTATGTGGCAAACTAAGTTTTAAACATAAGGGACCCAATTCTGCCTTCAGTTACACTGCCATAAATCTTTAACAACTCCATTAGATTTATAACAGTGTAACTGAGGAGGAAATTGAACCCAAGATATTTTCTAAATCGGTAATTAAATAGCAGAATTTTAGCTTGGCACAGAGTAAAGACCTCTTAGATTACGTCTTTGGATAAGGCTACATAGTTTTTTGTTCCTTGAATAATGATGTTATGAACAAATTAAATCATCTTATTTTCACCAGCCTCTATATTACTCTGTGGAAGGACCACATCATCTCATGGAGCATCACCATGGGGCTAAATATTGCCTCACTTTCCCATCCACTTTTTCTCTTCTCCATATAAATGTTAGACTCTTTATAGCTGTCCATTATTTGTACACGGTATATAGCACCTCAAGGACCTTTTCTTGTTTGGTTTCAAGGAACTATTATATTAAACAAATGTCTAATAATAATAAAATGGCATTTAGCCAACTCCCTTATTAGAGGTGCAAGGTATCCTGCGGTCACATTATGCAGAGACTGTACTTTTCAGAAGATGCAGCCTGCTCTCCCGGTGCGCAGGATGTGGTACAGGAAACATGGTTTTGCCACGGTAGCCCTAAGCTCCCCAAGGGTCACTGGATAAACTGTGAAAGGGGCCCCTTCACATTAAAACATAGATGGCACTGGGGGGAAGAGGGCTCAATTCCCAGCTCTGCCATAAAACTCTTGATGACATCAGACAAGTTATTTAATCTTTCTAGACTTCTTTTCTTCACTGGGGTGAAGGCAGCTTGTAAAACTTCCTGTCTCGTAATTTTAATAGAAGTGTTTTTTTCATGACTGTTTTACCTCATTTTTATCTTTGCTCAGTATTTCCAGTTCTAATGAATCTTTCCTATTATTTGCCACTTTGCTAACCTCACACACCGGAGTCCACGCCATCCCCACCAGCTCTGTGCGTGTCGCCCTGACAGAGGTCAGTGAGAGGCTGTAACTTGGGACAACTGCTATCAAATGGGGGCTGAGAGAGATCAATGGCCTTTGGGGCAGCCAGGCCAGGCCAAAGGGTTTTCTGAACTGTCCCATCTGTTAATGACACTCCTCTGGCAACCCAGCTACATCGCACCAATAGTCCTTTTTCACTGCCTCACAGGATGGAAAATTCTGCGGGTGGCTCCTCCGTACATTATCCCTTACAGCAACCCTCCTCAGCACTTTCACAGCCTCTGGTGATTAGAGCTCCTGCAGCTAAAAATACACCATGCAGTCTAAATATGTAACAGACAATATACGCCTGCAAACCTCACCTATCTAAATATATGCCTACATACCTATCAAATAAATACTACAGATATGAATCACAGTATTTCTTTGCAGATAGCTCTCACAGTAGGTTGCATTCAGTCCCAAAGCAAAGAAGGAAGGTCCCAGCCAAGAGGTGGCCGATTCGTTCTGTGTAGACCTCCTTGTCAAGGTCTGTTAAATGCACTTTAATCGGCTAGAAGGGAACACATTATATTCACACACACATATACATTTGCACATAGACAAATGTGTGTGCATATATGTACGTAGCTGTTAGTAAGCACTTATTTCGCCATTAATTGTCCTAAAGGGTTTCTTAACGACAGTCTATCCAAGAAAGAACTAAACAAATGAAAATGCAATTCTTGTTCAAAGAATTAAATGCTGAAGTTACCCGATCACATGAACGCACTTGTTTAAAATGATTCAAAGACTACTTTCACTATGGAAAATTATTTTACTAATTATCTACAGCTGTCAACACTACCCATAAAAAACAGTAAGCCTGTGGTCCCCAACCACTTAGAATTGAAACCATTTGGGTTAACATTTTCTTTTTCCCAATGTTCAAGACAGTAGTGTTACCTGTTAGTTTAGGAGTAATACTGATGCTGAATCCAAGTGGCTGAAAATGCTTTTTGCATCTGTGTTCCCTATTCACTTGTATTGCTAGCATGACATAAAAGGCAATTCAAACTATGATTCTTATTTAAGTAATGCTTTTCTTTTCCATGCTAACCAAACACCAGTTGATGTTAAGGTATAAGCAAAAGTGAAGCAGCTGCAGGCAAATAAGCTTGAAATGTTTTAGCTTTGCTGCAATGATTAGGCATGCTGAGAAAGCATTTCACTCCTTATCTGCAAACATAGTATAACCTACCTCACTTACTTCCACACAGGTTACTGGAACATGCTCCCTGACACCCCCAGGTATATATTCTGTGTGGCTGTCCCCAAAATGATCAGACATCAAGTCTGATACTGCTGCTTTAGTCCAAGCCAAATCCATCGCTGCCTGCTAGGTCCCCTGTTCATTCCCTCCAAGGAGGGCAACCAAACAAGGAATTAGGTTGATGATCTGATCTTTTTTGATGGGTCATACACACGGTAACCTCTGGCAGGCTTACTGTCCCCTTACAAAGGCAGGACAGATTTTGTCATAACTTAAATTCTGTGCCAAGTTCCTAAATTCTATCAGATTGTGTGGGTGCATGACGTCCCGATCTCTGGATTTCTCTTTTTTTTTCTTTTTTTTAAACAAGACAGAAAGGAAATCTCAATAAAAGCATGAAACCTGCCCATATCCAGGAAAATCCTCAGGAAGCTTGACGTAGTTGTAGAAAGGCTGTAATTAAGCAGTTGCGATAGTGATGCTGACTTCTCACACCAGAGAACACACATGTTGACCACAGTTTCTACTAAGAATGCTTATTTGAGTCTTCTGTACGTAAAATTGTAATGGTGTTTAACTGACATCCCAGCAACTCCCACGGTGTGCAATGCTTTCTCAGGGTTTTAGCTTCGTCAAGAATTTGGGATGCATTGTTGTCCCTTTTATAATAGGTTTAACAAGCCATGCCACTTCCCTACTTTTAAAAGAGCATTGATGAGATGGAATTAGCACATTAGTTCATCTCTCTCCTCCTTCCACAATTCATATTAATTTTGCTTACAGAAACATGTCCTTTAATCATCCAGTGTAAAAATTTTAGTATGCCTAGAATAAAACCAGAAAAGCTTCAGAGGAGCCTTTTTCTATTAGCAAAACCATTAGTTCTACTGAAAGTCTGTAAACTGTTAATCCATTAGTGTCCAAATCCTTAAACTATATGGTCAGACTGAAATAATCTGGAAGCCCAGACTCTGAAGTGTTTCCTTCTGATGTTCCAGACCAAGTGTCCCACAATAAATTGTTTGTAGGATAGGAAAATATTCATACAATGGTATGACTACAACTTCTCAAGGGCATCACAAAAAAAAATCCTGCATGCATCTGTGAGGAAATCCCTGTAAGACACAGTTAAGATACATACTAATTTTGAATAGCATGGCCCTCAGGGAATTGTGTAAGACTCATGTCACAACAACCACAGCACTTACTCTCCAACATTAGCCCGGGCTCACTCCTGTGAGGTGTGGGGTGGGATATAAGCCTACTTCTTGGGAGACTGCATGTCCCCAGAAAACCAAAGATGCTGTAAAAAGTTCTTTGTGCTGCCACTACTCCTTGTTCCCTGTAGTGTTATTTGTGATCACACCCACGCTCAGCAAATCCACTAGGGGAGAGGGGGAACATTAGGATGAAGTTTCCCTCCCACCGTGGTTCAGATTCCTGGCTTTCACCACTCATTTCACTGGCCCCAGCTCTGCCTGACTCGAACAGCCGGCTAGGAGTCTCCAATTCCAGCAGCTCTTGGAAGCTGGTGCAAGCCACGGTGATGGTGCCGACTGTGGTGATGGTGCTGCTGGCAGTTAAGGAGTCAATTTTTGATCAATTTTAATGTGTTACTGGTCATGTAAGACACTCTCTGCTCTATCCAAGTCTCTCTCTTTATAAAACAACAGTTTCTACAGTTTACCTCTTCTGCTTCCATAAGGATGCCCAAAACATGGGTATCTAACATGAATAGAACTCACCTTCCACATACTCACATAAGCACTTTACTGGGGATGTGGGTCAGTGGGCTGCTGCTATAACTGTGTGAGATAATTCAGCTGCTATTTGAAGCTGGTAAGAAAGGAGACACTTCTACCTTAATTGCATACTGGTCTCATGAAGAGGAATCCAAACCTGACAGCCCATCATAATTTCCAAGAGCATCCAGGCCTTACTTGTCTAACTTAAGTTGTCCCCAGGTTGTGTAAACCAGAAGGTGTTCACCCTGACAACCTTCTAGGAGGGATCCTAGTTCCACAAAGAATGAGATCAAATAAATGAGTACATTTGTTTTTATGCTATCTACATGCAGGATTTTCAGTTATCTTGAGCTCTCAGTACTGTGCAACCAACTAACACACTACCATCAGCCTGATCAAGGCTGTTTTAACTACCTCCTAGTGCAACAACCGTATTTCTTAAGGCTGCAAAATTGTGCCTTCTGCAATTACAGGATCACAAGTTCATCTTGTGAAATCAGTGCTGGACGAAAAATGAGCTAATATAAATCATGCTAGACAATCACCTGAATGTATCCTGGATGTTCTAGTGAGGTTGCATCACTTCAGTGCTCTCATGCTAACATGCATCATTTCTAAACAGGAGTTTTACTAAAGGAACAATGTCATAAAGGAAAAACATCCTCTTAGTCTGTTTAGTATAGCCATTTGAAAAGGACTAGCCATTAAATGACTCCTAAGTGGTCAAATGCCTGATCTGAGACTGCCCTTGTAGCTTCCACTTAGTTCCAGGCAAGAACTAATGTTGCTAGTAACTCCTCTTTACAGGGATACCTACTAAACACTGAAGACTTGGGCAGCATCCATACAGTTTACTTGACATTGTTTCCCACGAACAAGCTATAAACAACTTTCTGCGAGTTCTTCTTTACATGGATGACTGAAGAGGACATACTTAGAGAGAGGACAAAAAGCAAAGTGCTAAAAAGCACTTCCAAAGGATGTCCTGCTCGTCTTGATGCATAATTTTTCAGCAAAACTTTCAAGTACAACTTCCCATTTCCTTTGGAATACATCATTTTCCTGACCTAACACAGCCAGATGGAGTACTTGATCACTGTGCCACGTATGACCTTCCACAACATTACTCACACTTTCAGATGTGGTGCTTCCCACAGCCTGCTCTCTTCTACCTGCTCCCCAGGTAGGAGCTGATACCCTTATCATCCACAGTTCTTACAGTCGCACTTAGATTTTCCCTTGAGGATGGAAACTTATGGCAGAGGGGGAAAAAAACATTATTCTCTATCTTGTGAAGACTCTGCCACTTCATCCCAAACCACTGACAATTTACTCTTGAAAGCCCAAGCAGAAAGATTAAACCCTGTTCCCCCACATTCCAGAAATCCTCGACAAGTAAGCCCAAACCCCTTCATTTCTAATGACAGCAGTGCCCATTGCTCGGCACACAAAAGCGGATTGCCTCCTTGCAAGCACAGCATGTTGATGTTGCAAGAATATCACCGGATTGCAAAAACGTTTATAGGCAGATTTGGTCATAATCTGCGTAATTTAAGTAGTAACTTTTGAAACAGACACTGTATCTTTGGACCTTTGTTTTTTTCACTTTTAACTGATGGCTCAGCATGTGCTCGCAGCCTGCCTTCATGCATGCGCTGTGCCATGACGTAATACAGTGAGCAATCGCAGGATTGCAAGAATGTTTCTAGACAGATTTGTTTACAATCTAAGAAACCCAAATAGTAACTTTTATAATAGGAGTCCTATCTCCAGTGCATTTTGTGTATGTTGCTGAGAGACCAAAAAAAAAAAAAAAAAACCAAAAAAAACCCAAAAAAAACCAAGAGCATATCTTTGTACAATGATTGCAATAACAGATGAATAAACACGCAACCTGATACTTCACATCTGGTATTTCATCACTCCAAATACCTTATTCGCATTCAAATATATTTAATACTGTGGAAACTTTATAAGGTACTGATGTCTTTATAGAGGCAGTAACTTGCATGGAACTTTTAAAATTAAAAGCAATAGTAAAAATAATTTGTAACATGTTACTGTATTCTTCATAAAGCTAGTTACCTCGCAGTTTTCTAACAGAAACCCAGAAAGACACCTAATAATAGCTGTTAGCTACAGAATCACACGAGCCTACAGAATAGGATTTCTTCTGCCGACATACTAGTTCAAAGTTCAATTTTAATATTCAATTTAAACAAAGTGCTTTGGAAATGAAGACTATTATTACTCATCGTGCAAAAATCCTATCATCTGAGACGAAATTTTTATGGAAGTGTCATTCTCCCTTTACTGTCATGGTAATGCAGGCCAAGAGATTTTATGCATGACCTAATAAACATACACAACAGTTCTGAAAGGCTGCAATGCACCTTCTCACGTTCATTAGTACTCATTCTTCTGTGTAAAACAGAAACTAAACACGCTACAAAACTTCCTTTAAAAATAATCATTAATACACTCTTAAGTAGTTTTGTTGCAGAGATTAATACCTCCGATGCAAATCAGGATGACTAATTCCATTCATAATTGAAGAGCTGTTTACAGGACCCAAAAACTAAGATCAAACTATTTCCTTGTCTAAAAGGCAAAAGCCATCTTCGCTACCTTGAGGCTAAGTTAGTAACATGTCTGCAGGCGTTATTACACTTGCTAGCACCTTATGTTACTTCGGCATTGACCCTCGAGCTGCATTAAAGTTATGTCTCGCTATAGCAAAATTAAAAAAAAAAAAAAAAAGATGAAAACATGCACACGGGGCCAAATCCATTCCCGTGGTAACTCCAGTGACTTCAGTGTTACACCAGGGATAAAAGTAGGGCTGCATTTCACAGCAGCCTTCACTCTTGTAATCTTTTCCAAAACACTCTCCCAGGAGCAAAGACAAGCAGAGGCAAATATCCTGCCAATAAGTGAGTTCACAGGAATTGCTACAAGTAACTAAACTGTCAGCAGTAAAAGACCAACAATTGGAACAAAGTACAAATACAGGACAGCCAATGCCCTCTAATGGGCTAGAGTTTTACTATGTGCTGGATAAACAAGGACACAGAAATTAATTGGAATTGATCTCTGAGAGGGGACACAAATTATAGGGTGTCCCGTTTCACATCAGTGGATATTTGCGTTTCATCAGTACTTCTTTTGAAACAGTACAGATGAAAAAAATATCTTACCAATACCTTGCAAGACACATGAAAATGGGTCTGCGCTCAACTGCTTCCACAAGGAGTGTGAGCATCAGTTCATAGATGTGTTCTTCTACCTCCTTCAAGCTTTGGTATTTATTCCCTCATTCATCTTTTCTTTTTTTTTTTTTTTTTTTTTAATCACTAGTCAATACTGTACTAGGGGCACAACCAAAACTGTAAGACCATCACAACCACACCAGCACATGTACACAGGAAGGGGGAAAGGAGTGGCAGATAGGGCTTTCCTGCAGAAACCTTATCCCTGGCCCCTTGGCCTTACGGCACACTCCCTTTCTCTCAAGAATTTCCAAACTACAGTTCCTGGAATTTGCCCCTCTGAACGAAAATGAGTGTCTTTGCTTCTTGCCCAATCATCTCTTATAAATTTAAAAACAAGACTTTCATTTTTATTTTGTTTTCTGATGGTTTCTTCAAGAAGCCATAACCCTGTCCCAGTGGCAGGGTCAGCGGCAGCCTGAGATACTCCCAGCTTCGCACGGGTGAGGACTCTGTCCTTACAGCCCGAGGATGCTGCAGGACCAAGAAAAGGCGAAGACGGACCCCTTCCCAGCCACGGGGTCCTGCAACCCTCTTCTGCGGGGGTAGGACCGAAAGCCTTTTGTTCTCCTCGTCTTCTGGTGCCGTAAGTTACTTTTTTGGGAAGGCAAGGGGAGAAGCAAAGGCCCTCCCCTTCCCTTCCCTCCTTCGTCCAAGACCACAGCTGTGGAGGAACAGCTGAAGCAATTGAGGCTGCCCGGAGAGGTCACAGATGTCCCTCGGTACGGCTGGGGTGGCTCTGCCAACGCGAGCCACGCTGCTGCTGCCCAGGTGGCACGGCGGGCAGGCACCCCTCGGCCACCACCCCGCACACCCCCGGATTCCAAGCCCCCCAGTCCTGCTCAAGCAATCCTCCAGGTCCCCCCGAGCCAGCGGCCCAGGAGCCTGCAGACAGCCCTCTCAGAAACGCCACTTTTAAGGACGATTTTAGACCACCACAAAGAAGAGTGAAGAAACTCTGGCTTCTGCTTACATGAATGTCGCAAAGCTCCCATTAAATCAAAGGCAGAGACTTAAAATATTTCTTCAAGCAAAATCTCTGCTCTTCTCAAAGTCTCTCTCCAAAGATAAAAACTACAATTGCTTAACTTAATCCACACAGAGTGACCATTGTATTTGCCTCCATAAAGATCATATTTGCTCTAGTGCCTATATCTAAAGGTAATTTCAGTTAGAAAATGAAATGGTGCTCTCTTGACCTTCTGACTTACATGGTTTATGAATTACTGGCACATTACAATATCCCCCAACACTATGGAAGCTTAGCGATATTGCAATGTCTCTCTTGTAAGTGAAATAAACTTGGTATGCCACTAAAAGGCATTAAATTATTTTCATTATGCCACACAGAATCTAAAACACTTACACTGTTTTGATTTCAAAATCCTTGGAGAACAATTATGCTCTCAGGGCCATAAGACTCTATTAGAAAGTCCTCAGAAACCTAGCATGGTTTCAATAAATCCTCAAACACTACAAAGCAGTTACTCAGCTTGAAGAATGAAAACATGAGTTCATCCACTGCAAAGCCAGGATGTAAATTCTGCTCATACAGTACCCTGTACTTCCTAACACATTTTTTGCTTCCCAATCAGGGCAACACTTTAAGCCAACTTTTCAGTATCATACAGGCATACCTCCTTTTTTGATTGAAAATAAGCAATATTTGATTTAGGATGAGCATAAATATGTGGGATGTGGCTATGTGCATATGGTATTACTAGCTAGCAGTATTAATCAGCAATTAGACATGCATAAATAGTTTTCTACGTATATAATTTAACAAATGTTAACATTCAGGATTAGAGAACCATTAAATTAAATCAGTGATTGCAGAAATGAATGGATAAATATGTTAATTTCTTTAATTTATACAACGGCACAAAGAACGCTTCAAAAAATCAGATTTCAGGGGTGATTACTGTGGTTGTAGGGATCCCAATTTTAAAAAATGCAGCCACCCTTATTTTGGCTGATGAGGCTGTTGAGGCCTAAGTAGAGCTTTTGAGTGTAAATACACAATAAGCTTGTTTGTATACGCATGCTTATGTCCTCCTAGAAAGAGCACAACCTTCTAATTAAGCAAATCATCTCCCCTTCCCGAAGGAAAATAGCAACACCGAAACGCAATCAAAATAGGCGGAAACGGGCGAGAAGGAGGAGACAAGAGAAATTCTATTCCCTTGTGCAGGGAGAGACGGGGCGGGGGGAAAAAGCAACCACCCAGGCAGGAAACCGGGCCCGGCAACTTTCTGCCAAGGGCAGCCGAGATGCTTCATCTCAGCTCTCTTTTTCCAGGCACGACGTTTCGTGTGGCCGCCGGGGTCATATGGCAGCTGCGAAGGGAGGCCGGGGGGGCCGGCCCGGCCCAGCCCCCC
>NW_010546550.1:0-1122 GCF_000687285.1 Phaethon lepturus | reverse complement strand
GGGCTGGGGGGTGCAGCACCCCAGAAGCGGGGCAGGCACTGCCCCTCTCCAGGCCACGGCAGACACCGTCCCCTGCAGAGAAGCTCTGTCCCCCTGGGGCATCCCAGTGGGGATGGTGGCATGGCCAGGGAGGGCAGGGTGCCCCATGGACACCGTGGGGACGCCCCAAGGCACCCCGAAGGCACGGCGAGGCTTGTCTTCAGAGCCAAGGAAAGGACCGAGGGTACCCTTGGGGACATGTCAGGGCAGCAAGGTTTGGTGACAGAGCATGTCCCCTGCGCTGGGCAAGGGACAGGGCTCTTGGGGGATGCACCCGGAGCCCGTCATTGCCCAGGGAGAAGGACAGAGCATCCTGGGGGTGGATCTTCGGGGCTGGGAGCCGGACAGGACACCCCAGGGGTGCACCCAGTGCCCATCATCACGACGGGGGAAGGACAGAGCATCCTGGGGGCACATCTCCAGGGCTGGGAGAAAGACAGAGCAGCCTGAGGATGCATCTCTGGAGCTGGGAGCAGGACAGGGTACCCCAAGGGTACATCCAGAGCCCATCACACCACCGGGAGAAGGACAGGGCACCCTGGGGACGTGTCCCCGCGGATGGGAGAAAGATGGAGCATCCTGGGGATGCACCCAGAACCCATCGTTGCCCCTGGGAGCATCCTGGGGATGTGTCTCAGCGGCTGGGAGAAGGATGTGGCACCCTGGGGGTACATCCCTGGGACTGGGAAAAGGGTGGGGCACCCCAGGGATGCACCCAGAGCCCATCGTCACCCCTGGGAAAAGGACAGTGCACTCTGTGGAAGCGCCCAGAGCCCTTCTCCAGTGCACCGGGGGCAGCGACAGCTCCCGGCCCCATGGTGGGGCTGGTAGCCAGGATGGCCAGCCCTTACCTGACCGTTCTTGCAGAGGTCGGCCCACATGCTGGTGCCATCGCCGCCACGCATGAGGACGTGGTAGGTGAAGAAGTAGGTGCCGGGGATGGCGCAGGTGAACTTGCCGGAGGCGGCATCGTAGCTGTTGCCCAGGTTGGTGACCACGTCGTCGAACTTGAGGACCTCGTAGCCCTCATGGGGGTTCTTGAGGCCGGCGTAGAAGGCGACGCGTGGCACCGTGCTGTAGGTA
>NW_010546549.1:0-6492 GCF_000687285.1 Phaethon lepturus | reverse complement strand
TGGGGGTGGTACTTACTGTAGAGCTGCCGCAAGTCCCGACACGGGTATTTATGCAGCAGCCACAGTCTGACTACACTTTGTATTTTTTTTTTAGCCTCCTACTAGTTTGCAGTAGTTGATGAATTTTTTCAATGTCATTCGAGCAATGCAGGAGAAGGAAAATTAACCTGTGGACATCTTTTTGTACTACTGCCTGAGTAACAGTTACGTCAAACAGAAATGATTACTCCCCCTTCCTTAAAATAAAAAATTCCTCGTTAAGTTTCACATATGTGTTAGAGGACTTAAGCCATACAAGTTTGGAGCTATTTTATATTTGAAAAATAAAGATATAGCCATCTAAAATGTTATGTTTAAAGGTATAAAGTTATACCTGGCATCTTGGATACTGACTAAAATTAAAAGGATTTTCTTCTACCTCTTTAGCTGAATTGAATAGTTAAATAATTGTGGAGATACACAGAAGTGTTCCTGTTCAGACATCAGCTAAAAACTCTAGCTTTACTTGCACATAAAAGACAGTGACTTGTAGCACATTTGTGAGCTATAAATTGGGTGTGGACAGACACTGCAATTGTAAGCAATCTGTAAGCAATTTGCTGTAGATCAACAAGTGTCTTGTGCTGAGACATCACTTTTGTGGTCCTAACTTTTTGGCAATATGAAGTGGAATATGGTGGCTTAAACCACCATGCTGAGGATTAATACCACTTTCCTCAGCTGAAACTGTGCAAAACTCCTTTTTTTTCCTTCTTCTTTGGATTAGGAATTAATAGAAGTGCTTGCAATAAGGCTCTTCAGAAGCAATGCCCAGGTGAAAGCAGTAGGACACTGTACAGCCAGTGGAAAGGTAAATGATCATTATAACATATATCAGTAACACTTGAGATTCTCTGCCAGACCAGGCAGTGTTTCTGGGAAGAGCTGTGTGCCTGCAATCCCTGCTGAGCTGCATGTGTTTGCATGGACTGAGTCACATAGACCTACATATTTGAGCTTAGGTCCATGGTGTTTTCCCCAACACGACTGTTTCTACTTTCAAAGGCCAAACCAAGGAAAAATCATAAATACCAGAAAGTTAAATGTACATTTTTTCCTGTCACTTTTAATTAATTGTAGACTTCACACAGAGCTGTTTTTCTATGTGGTTATTTTCTTGAAACATTCCTTTTAAATGGTTTGGGGCTATTCTTCAAAATATGGCAATTGTTAAGGAAGAGCAGGCTAGGTTATAAATGGTTTTATAAACAACACAGCAAATTGTAAATTACTTTATTGCTCTAATATAGAAATTATTGCTGAGTTTGTGGTGACGTCAGTTAGTGACGGTGAGTTAGTTGTGCATTTCAAATGATCTGAAACACTTAGACATTACTGTTTAGTCACAAAGGATTTTGACCTGTGTGCCAACTTCTTTTTTAAGGACTGCAACACTGTTGGAAGATTCAGTTGGTGAAAAACATCTAACCCTTAATGTAATGAAGCTTGCAACTAATATGCCATTAGATCACGTGCTGCCTGCTGCTCCCTATTCCACAGAATCACAGAATCATTAAGGTTGGAAAAGACCTTTAAGATCATCAAGTCCAACCACCAACCCAACACCACCATGCCCACTAAACCATATCCTGAAATACCACGTCTATGTGTTTTTTGAATACCTCCAGTGATGGTGACCCCATCACCTCCCTGGGCAGCCTGTTCCAATGTTTGACCACTCTCTCAGAAAATAAATTTTTCCTCATATCCAATCTAAACCTCCCCTGTCGCAACTTGAGGACATTTCCTCTCATCCTATTGCTAGTAACTTGGGAGAAGAGACCAACACCCACCTCACCACAACCCCCTTTCAGGTAGTTGTAGAGAGCAATAAGGTCTCCCCTCAGCCTCCTCTTCTCCAGACTGAACAACCCCAGTTCCCTCAGCCGCTCCTCAGAAGACTTGTTCTCCAGACCTCTCACCAGCTTTGTTGCCCTTCTCTGGACACGCTCCAGCACCTCAGCATCCTTCTTGTAGTGAGGGGCCCAAAACTGAACCCAGTATTCAAGGTGCAGCCTCACCTGCGCCAAGTGCAGGCATACAATCACTTCCCTACTCCTGCTGGCCACGCTATTTCTGATACAGGCCAGGATGCTGTTGGCCTTCTTGGCCACCTGGGCACACTGCCGGCTCGTATTCAGCTGGCTGTCGACCAGCACCCCCAGGTCCCTTTCTGCTGGGCAGCTCTCCAGCCACTCCTGCCCAAGCCTGTAGCGCTGCATGGGGTTGTTGTGGCCAAAGTGCAGGACCCAGCACTTGGCCTTCTTAAACCTCATACAGCTGACCTCTGCCCATCGATCCAGCCTGTCCAGATCCTTCTGCAGAGCCCTCCTACCCTCCAGCAGATCAACACTCCCACCCAACTTGGTGTCATCTACAAACTTACTGAGGGAGCACTCAATGCCCTCATCCAGATCATTGATATATCGATTGCCTGAAGGCCTCGAGTATTTCAGGATGTTTGTCCAGAACCATGTTCCTTGGGCAGACCACCAGGCCTGGTCTGCTCTTGTTTGGATCCTGTACAAAGATGAAGATGGTGAGAGTTCTTCAAATGTTGCCTGGGAGATTTTATAGCTGTGAAATGCAGCACTACAATGAGCATATTGCCACCACATGGCTATTTCTGCTACCTGCACCCGTGCCTACTAGGCCAAACCGTACTTTTTGCCCCTGCACTGTGCTGGCATGGAGGTCCTAATGGCCAATTTGTTTGGGACTAACTTCAAGCTTCCCCTCAAAGGATTTATGTAGGACAGAAATTGGACACGTGCAGAGAGCTTGGCTTGCAAGTGCTTTGCAGGAATACGGGAAGTGTTTTCTGGGACCTCGGGAGTCTGGCTTGGGGTATGAGTTTGGACATGATGGCCCACTGTGTGATGGGAGGGGCACAGCTGCTCTTGAGCAGAGTGTTTTGGCACTGGAGGGATGGTAACTTCTGGGAGCTGAAAAGCTTGGAGGGGGGTGCCTTGGAAACTTGTCTGATGCAGGAAGGAAAGGGTTTCCTTGCAGGATCCTAGCAGTCCAAGCCTGTCTTCTGGGTGCACCATTTCCAGCCAACCACAGGCACACCATCTGCTCCCTGAAAGCCATTCTGCCTTCCTAATTCTTAGGGAAATCCTCATTGCACAGGAGGATGAACGTCAGTTCTTCGCAAATATCATCCCAGAATAGCAGCCAGAGCTGTAGAAATGAGACCCATCAAAAACTCGCAGTGGATGTTGTCCAGACTGTTTGGAGAGGTGGGTCAAGCAGTACAGTACCACATTGGGCTTGTATGTGGAGGAAGAGTAAGATGGCTTCTTCAGGTAAGGCCTTACACAGGTGATAGTGATTTGGATACTGATGTACTACCATCAACTACAAGTGAGAGGGCAGTGTTGGCTTTTCCAGAGTAGGTTGCAGTCAACGAAGTGAAGTTTTGGGGGACAGCTTTGAACCACATGCTTCACAAGGACGTTTGGCCTTAACCTAATGCAAAGTAGACTCCCCAAGTCTGAGGTGAGGACCCTCAGCACCAAACATTTCAGTCTGCTAGTCTGTTTCTGCTACACCAAATTGCTTACTAACTGTCCCACCACCTTGCGGATTCCAGAACTTCCTGGACTGTGGCATCTACCTAGTAAGCATGGAGATTGAAGACCTTACTACAAATCTGTGTGGAAACACAGGGATGAGGGATAGTGCAAATCTGAGGGGGGAAAAAAAGAGTTCTTGCTATACGGATCATTCTGAGAGAGAGACTAGCTGCAGCCACCATTTTATCACTTGGTATTTGCTTGCTGTGACTCTAAACAAGGGAGAACATGGAAGTACGTGGTGCAGCTGGGCAGCACAGGACACATTTCTATGTGAAAAGGCAGCTGAAGACCACTAAAATAATTTGGAGCAGATTTGATGACACAAACATTACTGTAACTATTGATTCCAATGGGAGTGAAAACATCAGAGGTGTTCAGCTGTGTTCAAGGATTGTGTTGATATGGTCTGATGTACAGCAGAGTAAACCACCCGCAGAGACAGGTCTTTGGAGGAATGTTTCTTTGCAGTACAAGAATCGTACTTCCAGGTTTTGTCTTCTATACTTTGATTGCAGAAGAAATAATTTTTCTTAGTTTTCCTAATATTCTTGATAACTACCCATTTCTATGGAGTTATTGGTGCACCATGAGCCTTTTCTGCCTATTAGCCAACTGCAAATACTTGCCCTTAAAACCTTATGTAAAAACAGCAACCCAAAAGGCCACGCAGAGCTGAGAACAATATGTTTCTTGGACATTTTTGTAAGACTTCTATCCATTTTTTTAATGACTAATGGTCCAGGCATGCAATGGAGTTATGGAGAGTTAGTTACTGAATATCAACCAAACTCTGGGAATTGTCTTGGTATATGTCTTCAGCCAGGGCAACATGATACTACCAGGCAGCAGCTCACACGGAAGGAGGGTTGTGATGCAAAAGAGTGGATTTTTAGGGGTAAAAGCAATTTGTTAGTGAAGTTACCTAGATTGAAAGATCTGAGTGGGAGAAAATATGGGGCATTTGTATATCAAAGGTAAAAAGAGTCACTTTGAAATTGCTATTGCATGCAATAGCAAAAAAAAAACCTTGGAAGACAAAAAACACACGGACAGGTGATTATTGCTAAAAGTCAGACAGAATTTGAGGAAACTGGCCAACAGCAGCAGTTCCCAGTTCATTGGATTTCTGTTTTCAGTTTGGTTTCAGTCTGATTTTGGGCCAGACCCAATATTTTCTTTCCATTTCTGGTACATCTGAAGTTCCTCTGATCCTTTTCAGCTAGATCAGCCATTTTCCTCAGCAACAGCTAAAGGCCTCAAGGCACATCCACTGCATGTGTGTGTTGGACACTCCAAAGCCATCATGGGCATATCCTGGAGCAGAGACTGGAAAACCACCAGATTTCACCTCTTTGGTATTTGCAAGACCCACTTATTCTTTAGTTGTGAACAGATTTTGTCCAGAAAAAGAAGGTTGTCTCCTTTTTCCCTTCCTTTACCAGCTTGTGCTTCTAACATGATACCTCTGAGCCATGGTTGATGTCTGCCACCCAGCTGGAAGGAAAGCACAAGCGAAAAAGCATGGCAGCCGTGCTGGTTGCAGAGTGTTGTCTTCAAACTGTGATTGTCAAATGAACTCCAGACCTGTAGCCTTGAGAACCTTGAGAATGTTTTTGGAAGCTGTTAGGGATGATTAATTGTAAAATATTGTAACCAATTAGAAACTTAGCAATAAAGAATTGTATAAAAACTGAACTGTGAGTGAATTATTCCTATTAACATCTAATTGACATCTAATTGAACCTGCCCCTGGGCGGGGAAAACCCCCTACTCACAAAAGCCCCTTCTTCACTGAGCACGCACAATAAAAAAAAGGATGCTGTGACTAATTGGAGATGAGGCTTGTGAGAACCAATGGGCACAAGGGTAACTGAGCCAGCTTTTTAAAATACTGGTAACTGTTGCTTGAAGTGTATAAATGTTTTCTGTGTGTTAACTGAGGTGTGCTAGTTTCATCTAGCATCCAGGCTTGGGCAACTCTGTAATAAATCAGTATCGCGTCTCGGTATGTGAGATCGGGCATTGCACCCCGAGAGCGAACTCTTATTTGTGACAAGAGGGGCTCCACACTCCTTGGGCACCTGAGCTCCCTCTGAAAGCAGCAAGAAGCAAGGCAGTGAGCAGGAGCTGGGTGCCAAAACGCTGCTGTGGGACCAGCCACGCACCAGAAGTGCTGTACAGGCTGAAACACGGGGCCCGGTGTTTTATATTTAATGTTTTCAATACCACAAGCTTTAGAGAAAGGTGAGAGGAACGTGAATTAGCTGTCTGTATAGGAAGTTACTTTTAAATGTCTTAAAACAATTTATGTTCTGAAATACAAGATCGTCTGTCCTTCGGATGGGTAACTTCGGTCTTTAGATACCATGGCAGCACAGTTCTGGATCTTGCTACCTGTTTCATTTGTCCATCTGTACTGCTGACATGGAAAAAAAAAATCTCATTTTTGAACTTAAATATGTGAATTTATTAAATCTATTTCTTAATATCAAGAAATATATACATAAAGCTTAGGAAACTGGCATGGGTGAGCCATCTTCCCACTGGGAGAGGATCGGTGTCCCTAATGCAGAGCCAATTTAGTGAGTATTCAATGGCAGAAATAATGAGAACTAGCTAACTAGACAGGTGAACTTAATAAACACAGATATTTTTGTTTCCTCCACAAAATCATTAGAGTTACGTGCTTTGTGAACCCAACTGAAACCCTTTGCGGGTATCTGGTCTTCTGCAACCATTAAGCTCTTCATAAGGGCACCCCAAGACTTGGTTCACATGCCTACCACTCCTGGCACCAAACGAAAATCTGGAAGGAACTGGCTGTGACCGGGATG
Organism: Phaethon lepturus; assembly: GCF_000687285.1. Lineage (NCBI taxonomy): Eukaryota > Metazoa > Chordata > Aves > Phaethontiformes > Phaethontidae > Phaethon > Phaethon lepturus. The sequence goes on along the minus strand of NW_010546549.1, from coordinate 38 downwards.
GTTTGGGCAGAGGGCTAGGCACCCTGCTCCCAGCCGCA
>NW_010546548.1:51674-57803 GCF_000687285.1 Phaethon lepturus | reverse complement strand
GCAACTACGTCATAGCTGTCCTGCTGCACAAAGGCTTCCAGCTCCTCTGCTAAGCCCAAGATGGCCTCCAACCATCCGATGGCCTCTGACCAGATGTCGTCATTGACAGGAGAGTACAGGACATCAGTCACTGCCCCCTGGACTCCTTCCTCAGAACCGGTTGCTGCAGTAATACTCAAGAGAAAGCTCCTCCAGTTTCCTACCATATAGCACCTTCATCACAAGCTGACTCCAAACATGACCTGTATTCTTTGTCATTCAAGGATAAGGCTAATATACCACAGCAGCAGATCTAAAGATATCTCGGACCTTTTAATGATCTGCTCATTCCCTTAGCAATCCTCCTCCACCCCTGAGGATATAATCAGTTTGCCTATTCCAGGTGATACCACACACAACATCACTCCAAGTGAGATATCCTGCCTAGCAGTGATGCTACTGTGAACTAACTTTCTTTGACAAAGTCTGGTTTTCTGTTGCTTCTAGGAAGGTGAATAAAAAATGTCTGGACACAATTTGCTTTCAGGGTAGCAGCTGCTAACACAATACAGAAAGCCTGTGAGACTGGACTTCATCAACAGTCTCATACTTCTCAGCAGCTCTCAAGATTGCTTGCTGTCAGGTTCTACTGGCCTGACATGACAGCTAAAAATACTATGCTTGTAACTTTTCCAGGAGAGCGAGAACAGATGCCTCTTCCTGGATGGAAAACATTCTGCCCTTCATGTAGATATCATCATTCAACGTCAATCAGCAGAGTGGCACAATATCCTCCACTTGCTAACCTGCTCTGGTCTACTTGATGCCATATTTTCTCTGTGTCCCACACTTTCTGTAGTCGTTAGCAGAAAGTCCTGATCAATGAAGGTTACAAAGTAGATGTCTTCAGAGCTCACCTTGCAAGATGATTCTAATGTGAGCCCAGTAAGTTGAGTTTAAGAAATTTTAATTATGTTTTCTTGAAGTCTCACAATTCTTATGTGAATACTTCCTTTCCACCCACTTGGGATCAACCTATTCTGTTTCCACAGTTATTTGTGTCATTATCCAGTAGCTACTAACAAGTCAAAGAGCAAATCTTTGCCAGGACCTACAGAGAAGACTGCTATGCTGGGTCTGTAACTAGTGATGAAAACAGACCACTAGAACTCAAGCTGCACTAACAGCCTCATTACAGAGGCTCCCTGTTTACAGCACTAGCAAAGTCACTTCAAACTTCATTCCTAAATTTAGACAGCACTAAGTCATCACAGAGACATCTAGAAATGATGCTGTATTAGACAGAGCAACCCTGTATTCACCTACAATGAATGACTCAACTAGGTAACCTGCAAATAGATGTTACGGGATACTGTTTGGAATCACCCACAGAACAGAAGTGGGCTATTATCAGAGGGAAGGAAAGAAAAAAAAAAAAAAGAAAACTGCTACAGGATATAATGAAATTTATCCTTTCCCCTTCCCTTTCTCCACAAAACTCTTTAGGTCTTGGGAGCTTTTTAGCTCTCTGAGCTAAAATCAAGGGATATGTAATACTCACGATCCTATTTGCACAGCAGATCTAAGGGTAAGGCTGGGTATACAAGTACCTTGCAGATCTTAATTAGATAAGACCTTCGAATCTTCAATAGCAGCAGTTTAAGCATACCCTCAGCATGAATGTATATGAAGAAAACACATCTCAAAAATGACCAGTTAGTGATAAATAGCTTGCTTTAACATCGGTGTTCATTAGAATGAGAGAGAAGAACAGACACAGATATTATCATTAAAAATGCACTTCATTCCTACCATCACAGTGATTTCTAAGTTGTACCTACCAAAAGAAAAACTTTGCTGTCAGGCTTGACTTTGTGTTTCTCCATGTATTTTATGAGGCTACTGTTGGCATATCTGAAAAATACAGTTAAACAAAGACATTTCTGAAATAATACAGCAGTAAGAATATGGAACTGTACCAAGTGATAAGTATACTGTAAAAAGAACTGCTATCAGAAAACATATCAGATAGTCAGCTAGTAGTTACACACATAAAGTGTGCTTTTTACTTACAGGAGTAGGATCAACTGTGTACCAATTATTTCCATGGAACATGAAATTTTTATAGTGTATGGATAAACTATTGACACGGGCATATGACAGAGAAACTCAACTAAAAGTTTATACTCTAGTGTTCTAAAGTAACTCTGCCACAGAAAGTATACAGCAGTTCATAACAGTGCAATTAGCACAACAGCTAAGCTATCGTTTCCAGCTGCAATTTGGCAGAGCAGTTAGTTTGCCATTCTGTCTCCCTTATCCCAGCCTGCAGCAAACCATGCAATCCTTCTCATTCCCCAGCTCAAAAATGCCCCAAATGTGTATGACCTGTGCCTTGCCTTAATCTACAAATCCAGGGGTTATCTATAGCCATTTTCAAAAGAAAGAAGCTTTGTGCACAGATAAGCTTCGTATCTTGTCTAAAGCAAGCATAATGAATCCACAGCAGAGCTGGAAACAGAATCCAGAACTTGTAAATCCATGTCCTCTGCCTTACTCCAGAGTCTGTGTTGCTCCTTACACCCTCTGATCTATCACCACCACTTGACTAATTTAGCCAAAGTACCAGGAAACACTAAAAATAGAAAATTCTCAGATCCCAGATAGGCTTTGCATCACAACCTTCATAACACGTTACCTTCCATAGAAATTTCTGTCCCACTACTTTACTGTCTCCACATATCTGCTGGGCAGAAGGACCAGGGAGGTGCTTCCCTATTCTTTCTCACACAAAATCAATGAAGTTATCCTGAACAGCTAATAGAAGTGTTTTAAGCAAGCTCATTTGTCTGTGACTGCCACAGATTAAATAGCACTTATAACAATCCCTTCTAGAGAAATGAGGAGGTCACTCAGCTGATGCTTTTAACAAGCAGCTGAGGGAGAGAACACCATTCAAGCAGAACAGTCAATTCGAACAGGACAGCTGTTAGAGCTCAAACACTCCAAAATCCCCTCCCCAAAAAGTCAGAGGATATGAGCAGACTTCTGCTACATTCACTGAACTGTTATTGCATTATCATCACTTACGTTGTTCTCCTAAAATCTTTCTGAAGAGTTGGATATTCTGGCATCTTCCTTATGTCTTCCCAATCTTTATCTTTGGTGGGGGGAAAAAGGAGAAGCATTTACAATTCTGAAAGTGTAGGTTAAGTAATACATGAGAAGAAGTAACTACAGCAGTTGTTTGACTTTGTTTGTTGGCCAGTGCTATTGTTCCATAATTATCAGCACTTCCAAATCTCCATCAAACCGAGAGTTTCTTTGTACCTATACAAACAACTAGTAATTTCCTCTACAAAAACAAAACAAAACAAAACAAAAAAAATAACTCAGTAGCATTACATCTGATGCTTTAATAAAAATAAATTACCTGCAGGGAATCCCATTACACTGAAAATGCGATCTAGCTGATCGTGATGAAAAGGATTACTTGTTTTGATGTCCTCCTGACGACAATGAAATATAGGTTCCGAAGTCAATAGTTCAGCAAATATGCAGCCAATTGCCCAAATATCTAAGAAAGAAGGAGGGTAATTCATGCAAAACTCAACTGTACTTCATAACTCTGCTTTTGTTTCTGCACAATTTCTCAACAGCCGTATAACACAGTAAGATAGAATGCCTCACAGTATAATTACATACAGTACTTTAAAAATAATGCATTAATATAATACATAAGAATGGGTAAAATCTGGAGACACAGGTTTTTTCAATGAAAATTGGAGTCTCCAAATTCTGTTTCAAGTTGTACACTGGCAGTCCAGCACTTAATGAATTCACAGTTATGGCAGAAATTTACACAATATTTGCTGAAAACATAGCTTAAAGAGCATTTCAACTGACCATCAAAACCAAACCATACATTACATTGAAAAAAAAAAAAGTTCCATCACATATTTCAGAACAACTCCAAACAGATAACTGATAACCAAACAAATACTAAGAAGGAAAAGACTAATGACTCCTATATTTAGCCAAATAGTGCAAGCTAGTTAAAATGGAGAAACAAGATCCTAATTTTAATCAAGGGTAGAAAAGTGATTACCAAACTTTAAAAAATAAAAAAATACTACTTGACAGATTACTCCCACTGGAAAAATACTTGAACTGTCTCATCCACATCTCATGTACTTACAGAAAACAATAGCATGATATACCGGTGTTTTAATGAAAGAAAATAACAACCTCTATTTCATAAATTTCTCCTTAATATGCTTTTCAAAATTAAATCTATCGTGGACAAGAACATTAGTTTCATTTACAGGAGAAGAAATTTCTAGATTACACGTATTCGTTCTGGTTACTACTACCACCACCTGTCTTAGAGTTCTGTATGATCCAATTGCTTTACTATGCATCTTAAAATGGAAGTGTGAGTTAGTGAGAAGGTTACTAGCAGAAAAAAAAAAAGGGTTTGCTACATTGACAAATATGTGTCTGGGACATAACTCTGGGAAAAGATGTTGAGATCAGATGAATAATGAGCATAGATTGCTGAATACAAGAGTGTGAACACTTGCTTAGCAGTTGAGGTTCAACTAGATGACCCTGGGAAACCTTCTGGATTTTTTCTATATATATGCTATTAAATTTGATAAGACTTTACCCTTAATTTATAGGTCTAAGAGATAAAAAAATTACCTAACTGGAGTTTGGTTTATTAGATTCAGACTAAAGAGAACACCAAGAGAATTCTCCTGTTTGTTGCAACTAACCTGAGACTCAAGACCCCACCTGCTGTCAATGGTGGTGGTTGGCCCATGCTGCCTGTGAGACACATAGTCTCCTGAAGAAAGAAAAAGCACTGCTGTCTTTATGCAGGGAATAAAAAAGAGCCATCACACTCTCTTTGCCAAAACAGGTCAGTTCCATTTCCATCGTGTTACAGGTGTGGAGCTTGGGGTGTCCCAATTTATAAACCTTTCTCCTAACTTCCTTTACAGGAGAGTCTGATAACTGTTCAGACTCTACAGTTTCGACAGGGTGTAACTTGCTCTGTAACTTGCATTACCTCACCTTCTCAGGGTTTCATCTTCCTTTGATTTTCTTATTAGCCTTATCTGCACGAAAACAAGACCTTTAGCTCTTTGGATTTTATCTGCTCAAGGAGCTAATGCAGCATATTAATCACAATTCCTGCCTGGGTAGCAGGCGCAAATTATCTACTCCAGAATGGAAATTATTTATTTGAAGTATAGCATCTTCATTTAACAGCATCTATTCACTCATTTTCATACTAGACAGCAAATCCTTTTGGAGATAGTTTATCTAGAGGCCAGAGGAGTTGCAGCCCTCTTGGCTTTTGTGGCTTTCTGCAGTGCTCACTCTCCATCCCATACTGCAGGAGAGGCTGGGCCCCTGCTCATTATTCTATTCATTATTGCTCTATCCACACTGGCCTTTTCCTTTTAAAGAAAAAAAAATATCTGGTATTCTTGTTGACAGCAAAGCTGAACTGGGAAATCTCTCTTATGTAACACAGCAAGCTTCAAAACTCTGTTCCTCCTTCATCAGCTGAACTGTGCGAGAGCAGAGCCACCGTGGCAGCGCATTCCCAGGTTCTGACGCTGTGATTAATACAGAAAGCACATTTTAAACCCTTTGAGAATTCAAAAAGAGAGACATTGTACCAACTGGAAGTTACATCTGAACAAACACTGGTAACTCCCAGGCTGGTGTTGTATTTTCTATGGAATGGCATTACTGGACAAATCAAGCATGAGAATACTTTGGCTCTGATCCGTCATTTATAGTCTCTAGTGCTGGGGTTCAACCCTTTAGGTCTCCTGCTAGATACTCTTCAGCTTCAAAGAATTAATACAGTAATCCAAACTTACTTAGTACAGAAAACCTAAAGCTTTAATTTCCGTAAGTGAAGATTAAACAGCCGGAAAATGCCCTATAGCCATGCAGCTCAAGCAGGTCAAGGTCTTCCCTTTGAGAATCTAACTTTTATGTAACCTGATCTAGAACTCATCCTTGCCACATATTGAAACCATTCTCACAGTTAATGATTTTCTGCCAAGTTTGGCTAGCCCTCTTCTCCCCCCTTTTTAAAATAACATTCATAATTTACAGTAATTATTT
>NW_010546548.1:0-51643 GCF_000687285.1 Phaethon lepturus | reverse complement strand
GGAATGCCTCATTAAATCCTGGCAAGTTTAAAAGCTTCATCAATACAGCAGTCCTAATAGGTATTTATCTCCTACATTGTTCATATTAGTCAACCAAATACAAACTTCAGCTCTAACTATGGAAAAATGTGTCAATAATTAGCCATTTCCCTATCAAGTGCCATTTCATATGTTTTCAGTTTGTGGTCCCTAAAAAAGATTAATGATTATTACATCTATTCCAAATAAGAAGCACTATCCCTCAGAAGTGGGAATGTATAGGGGAAAAGCTTAAAACACATAAGCAGTATTTTTCAACTACAGTGCATTATTAATCCAGTGCGCATCTGCCTCTAGCACAAGATGAACTTCTTATAATGTTGTATACAAATTTCATGATAAATAAAATTTCTGTTTAAAAGCAACTGACAAAAGTAACAGGCAGACTACAGAAGTATCCATTTTAACTTGTTATGTACCAGAACTACTGAGAACAGGGCCATATAGGTCTTACAAGGTTGCATTGGATACTAAACGTTTTCCCATCTGACGTCCCAGGAGGATCCTAATAAATATACCAGAGTAATATAACCAGTCCTATAAGGATGGTTCCATTTCCCACACATTCCCAAACCAGTAGGTTTCAGGAATGATCCATGGTAAAAGGTTTTTACCAGTTTGGTTTTTGTTTTGTTTTTGGGTTTTTTTGGTTTTTACTGTGCCCTCCAAGACTTCCAGACTCCCTACTCTCCCCAAGCTTACACTGAACCTGAATGCAAGCCAGTTTTGCCGCCTGGCTCTGGAAAGAGGGGTGGGAGTGAAGGCCTTTGTAGCATACTCATTTCCCCAGACTCCTCATTGCAGAGCTTGCTCGTCCCATTCAAACCTATTCACCACTGAAAGATCCTTCTACTGTACCAGTATTTCTCAAGTACTACATAGTAACTTTAAAAGGCTACTTTTTCCTTTTCTAAAGATGGTCACCTGCGGTCCGTAAACAGACTTTCCATATATTCTGGGTGCACAGACTATTAGAATATTTGTATGGCTGTCTGTGTCCCAGTTTTAAAACCTATGACTCTAATAGCTTTATAGGTCAGCTACTAAAGCTGAGAAAACCCTGTGTGTCCCGCTCTACTTTAGCCCTGTAGCCAAGGAGAAGTACAAAGGGATGCTGACATAGCTGTTTTAATGATAAGGTTGATTAAGCAGACAAATGCTCGTGTATTCTTTCCTTTCTATGGCACAATAATCTCATTTCTGTATTTGTTCCAATATTTTGGAAACATTCTTTAAAGAATATTATGACAACTTAAGACAATAAGACAATTTATTGAGCAATAGCCTTGATTCTCAAAATGAAACATCTTTTCCCATGCATATTAACTACAATGTTTCAATGAAGACAGGACAAAGTCCAAGACTATAAATGCTTTATGCTTTTTAACTACATCCAAGAAAAGAAACACATAAATAAGCTCTTAACCTCATATAATTCTTTAATAAAATTCTGTTAAAGAAAGTAAGTTAAGATTGGGAAAACATCTGTTTAGCTGCAAACGATCAGTGGAATTCATCATTAGTGAGCTTGGTCCAGCAGCTTCAACAAACCTGTGGGGTTTTTTTGTTTTAGTTTGAACACAGTCTAGACTCTAGGACATGTCTGAATGCTGGTGAAGGAAGCAGACAGTGGATGGACACTGGAATACAGCTTCTCTACATCAACTGAGGGCAACACCAGGGTAACTAAAAGCTAGTTAGCATGACCTTAGCCTAAACAAGGCAATCCAGGTCACCTATAAAGAGCTACAAAGTTTATACGATTTGCCATATCTTTCAAGTCATAGAATCATTTCGGTTGGAAAAGACCTTTAAGATCACTGAGTCCAACTGTAAACCTAACACTGTGAGATCCACCACTGAACTATGTCCCTAAGCACCACACCTACATGTCTTTTAAACACCTCCAGGGAAGGAGACCCAACCACTTCCCTGGGCAGCCTGTTCCAATGCTTTATAAGCCTTTCAGTGAAGAAATTTCCCCTAATATCCAATCCAAACGTCCCCTGATGCAAATCAAGGCAAGGACAACAAAGTAAATATCAATTGGTCTAATGAAAAGGTATAACCTCTTCATAAGAAAATCTTGCCTCTCATGCTGAGCACAGCAGCAGATTCTAAACTTGACTGGAATCTTTACACACAGTGACCTAGGAGCATAGAGATACTACAGAAAAAGAGTTTATTAATTTTTACACTGGACTTAAATACCTAGAAATTAGATTTAAAATAATAACACACCTTTAAAGGGGAATTTCTCATTTCTTTGGTTTGATAAGGCAACTAGAACATACCTGTTGCTATCACACACAGACACAAGGGAAAGGTCTTCCCTTTCGTACATTAAGGTCTCAATTTTTATATCCTTAATTTAAACATTAGTCAGCAAAACAGAAGGTCAAGAAAGAAGTGGTTATTTGCCTTTTAAATTTGACACTTTCTATGAAGAACTGAGATCGGGGTCAAATATTTACATGCGACAGACTTTTCAAGAGGAAGCAAAAAATGGTGTCAGTGGGCTAAGGGTCAGAAAATTGCTATCACTCACTGGCAAGTTAGGCAATGTTTACCCATCTTTAACAAACAGCATCTCAACAGAACTTGACTGAAGAACAGAAGTTTATACTGTACAGCCACAAAAATGAATGTTCTGCAGACAAAAAAAAATACCTTTCTGTAATCTGAAGGATGCTCACAGCCAGCCAAACGTGCATCTGAGAAATGTTCTGTTTCAAGTGTGTGTAATCTCCTGTGCCATGATGTAGAGTCAAGACAATTCAAAACTTTTAGAGGCAAAACCATATAAATTCAAATCAGTCATGAAGTCTATTATACTCACACTTTCCTTTACCTGTATGCCTCCATCCTAGCCTTTTAAACTAAGCTGCTCTTTTCACAGAATCACAGAATCATTAAGGTTGGAAAGGACCTTCAAGATTATCAAGTCCAACCATCAACCCAACACCACCATGCCCACTAAACCATATCCTGAAGTGCTACGTCCACATGTCTTTTGAACATTTCCAGTGAAGGCGACCCCACCACCTCCCTGGGCAGCCTGTTCCAATGCTTGACTGCTCTCTCAGTGAAGAAATTTTTCCTAATATCCAATCTAAACCTCCCCTGGCACAACTTGAGGCCATTTACTCTCATCCTATCACTAGTTCGTTGGGAGAAGAGACCAACACCCACCTCACCACAACCTCCTTTCAGGTAGTTGTAGAGAGCGATAAGGTCTCCCCTCGGCCTCCTCTTCTCCAGACTGAACAACCCCAGTTCCCTCAGCCACTCCTCATAAGACTTGTGCTCCAGACCCCTCACCAGCTTTGTTGTCCTTTTCTCATGTTTATACTAAGAATTGAATTAATTTCAATCACTACACCTTAAAAATTTTCAAGTATCTTGACTGAAATTATGAGTTCACCAAAATCAACTGGAATTGTCTACAGGGCTTAAGTGGGCCAGGATTTCTTAATTCTCTCTAAACAGAGTTATTTTAGGTTGTCAAAATATTTATTTTCCCACCTAAGTTTCTATTCTTCAGTACATCAACATTAAATGAAGATCCTGGATCATACAATTTCAGACTTTTGCTGCGCATTAGACACATTATCCAGCTTGCAACATTACACTTAAATTACTGTGGTAAACTTGACAACACAGGTACAATAGATTTAATATGGGGAGTTGCAATAGAACCAGAGGCCCTAAGTAGTCCTCTCATGCAGCAAAAATATGACCGCAAACAAAGAAACCCCATTAAAGAACTTACATCTTTAATTTACAGAACTTCACATCCAAAATTTGGAAATTCCAGGTTCATGGTTCTCCATGCAACCTCGTATTTATCTTGTGCAGCCTAGGTACTGAAGACAATGGGAATCCGCCAGGGAAAATGCAATCTTATCAACAATTGTACCACAGAGCATGAGAATTAAAATTTTACCAACATTAGTACCTTGAGAATTAAACTTTTACCAACATTATACAGCTTTTGCAAAGACTTTCAGTGCCTTGTCTTCCCAAATAGCCCCCCTCTTTGCCCTCCCCAAATCCTATACACCACATTTTCATCAGCAATTCTTCAACTCTTCAGTTGTGTCCCCAAGACTGCTACTGTATAAACTACAGATTAACTACATTAGCTAGCAGCAGAGCAGGCTAACATCCTTGAGAGACAGAATAGAGTGATGGTTGCAAGAACGCAGAATAGAGTGATGGTTCTATCTTTTTTCCTCTCCCAGTTCTTCTTCCAGAAACCGGGGTGGGCTCCAGCCTCACGTGATGTCACTTCAGGGCAGGTAATGAGGTCACTGGGACAAGCATTGAGTTCTGGCAGGAAAGGTGTGTTACAGCCTTGTTTTCTCCCTAATCCTAAACCTTCAGATGCATCAGAGACAGCAGAGGGCTATTATTTTTATGCCAGCTCCAGTATCTCCAAGATGTAGTAAAGAATGTACTGCTACTTTTGTTCCAGCAACAGCAGTGCTTATACCTCAGAGGGTCCAAGACGTACTCTGGCAGGCTGCCAAAGCTTTTCATGGAAACAAAAGTAAAAAGAAAAATGTTCTTTCAGTGACAGCTCATCAAAAGCACAAAGAATAGTAATGGGTGACACAAAAGGCAGCTTTGTAGCCTCAGGGCTACTTCCCCCTACCAAATATCAAACAACTGCAGCAAGTAAAGGAAGTATGAAAGCTTCTCATTGCAAAGGTCACAAGTCTTTTTTATACTGCAAAGTATTAGGCAGGTCTAATACAGAAATTGCTACCATTTCCTCCTATAATGACGAAAGAATTAAGAACAGGCAAGATATGCTGCTGTTTGGTAAAATATCAAACATCCACAGCTTTGCATTTTCCCTTTACGATATTAAAAAAATGACTGACAGTATCATCTGATCGTAGGACTGGAAAGCCAGGAACTCCTGATGACTAATTATGGTGCTTTATCATTAATTTCCTCCCTTCTCCTCCATTTTTCCCCCATCTTACTCCATCACTGCAGGTAAGTGTCCAATATCGTACAATCTGTGTCATACAAACAGCACAGCATATTAGAGAATTGTTGTCATTTTCTATGCTCTTCTGAACTGCAGCAAATGAGAAGCGAGCAGTACATATTTTCTGAAAGGGAAATACACTTTTTTTTCTACTTAAATGCAGAATATTTTAACAAAACAGCTTTTCTGTACACAATGGAGCTCTTTGGAGGTTAACTCCATGCTAAATGAAGAGGGACAACGAGTTTATAATCTTGTGTGCTCTTACGTGGCTTATGCCATTAACTATTACAACTTTTTACTAGGTCCAACATGTCAACACCTTCAGAGCTAACATAAGGTGAGCAAAAGGCCTGCTATCTGGTAGATTAAGTTATAACAAGGAACATGCGTGAAGAGTACTTTCCTGGCTTGTTCCAATTCACAAGCCATGACAGTCTTTTCTGGGAGTTATTAAAGCTTTTTATGTCTACCTTATTTCAGTCAACAGAGGGGAATGCACATGCACATGAAGAAATCCTATGTCTTAGCACAGAGAGGCTTATTTGTCCTTCTAAACAGAGTGCTTTACAATATCTTAACATTTCTGTTACTATGGGGTTCAGCCTTGCAACTATTTCTAATAAGGCACTGATAATAACTCCTACATAACTATAAGCAAATCTGTTGGATAGGCAACAAAATAAACTGCTGTGAAATGTAACTCTGCTGTCAGTCACAGCTATTGCCAAGAGGTTTACTTGTGAAGCAATCCCACCTGTCTTGAAAACAAGTCATTCTACTGAATCAGTGCTGTAGTGTTGAAAGCTTCAGTTGATATTGCTGAAATAATTACACCTGAAGATCAAACTGATGGATTAGCTAAAAAAATTTCTCCACACCAAAAGTATGCACCTGGTTATGATAGTAGGTACTTAGTTTTCAACCAAAACCAACTTTTGTGAGTGAACATTTTAGATATGTATAAATACAGCACACCAAAAGCCTTCAATACTGCACTAGTTAGCTAGGGTATAGCGTTTATGGAACCAGGTTTTGTAACAGATCACCTTTTGGATCTTTAAATGGCAACCTCATGTTTCATTTAAGAAAATGAAATCAGCCTTTAGTCCATTGCTTTGTAAAGGAAGCCTTAAAAAATAAAGCCAAATCAAACACCTCTAAGACGCAAGTTCAACTCTGCACGAAACCATTCACCTGCTCATATATAAAAGGAACAATGTATTTGCAGTATATTGCAAAGAATCACAATATATTCCAACTGACATGTACAGAATGAAATTGAGTATGAAGAGAAAGCGGGCAAAATGCATCTCCTAACCTTCTCCAAATGCTGAGTCTTGCTTTCTCATGTCATCATTCACTTTCCATTTCCACATTAGGATCCATTATTTACTCTGGGCTATGACAGACATTGCAAGAACTCCTGCCTTACTTCCCTAAACCATTTTTTAAAATGAGCTCATAGCATAGGTTGCTCAGGGAGGTTAGAGAATCAATCCTGCCACTGCAAAACTCATTTGCCTGGTAAAGGGCAAAGTAGGTGAGATACTAGGGAAGGAAAAGCTTGCTCAAGCTTGTATAAGAGGCCCTATAATTATTAACAGTTGGGAAGAACATGAAACTGGTACTCTGAGGGAAAAACAACTAGAAGGAAAAAGACGGGAAACTGAGACTGTTACCAGCAGGGAGAGGTTTTTGACCCACAAATCATTGACAATTTTTGATGTACATGGGGCTAAGCATAGACGGATTTTTGACAGTAGCTCTTGTTCAAGGCGGTTTTTAATGACAAAGTTATTACTATAGAGGATATTCTGCCTTCTGAGTATTTTTGTGTTACTTTATTTTTCCTGCTCTAAAATAATCTATGTACAGTCAAGTCATAGTAACCATCACACTATCACAAATCTGACAAAATATTTAATAAAAAGGCAAAAGCACCTGGTTCTTCCCTTCATATGTTTTGCAAGAGGAGAGAATCATGAACATATGAAAAAAGTACTGGGTGATGACGAGTGGAAGTTTACAGGGTAATTTACAGAGCAGTCTAAATCAAGACAATTAGCAGATTCTAGCTGTGATTGAAAATTCAGTGGTTTTGTTTTCCTTTTCTTTTTTTAATGTCCAGAATGTTTCTATTTCTCAAGCTAACTGCAGATGCTAAGTGACATCCCAGGTTCTCAAATTAATCTATTCACAAATAATTCATAACACACTTGTACTGAAGCTCCCTATTATCATTAACTGATTTTATCTTCAGGACAATACCATTAAGTAGCATCCCCACTTTACAGATAATGAAATGACACGTAGGATGGATTAAATGGCATGCTGTAAGCTACATACACCACTTGGGACTGAATGAGTATTTAAATCCAAGTCTCCTGAGAGACCTAGGTTACTGTTCTTAAGAGATAAAACTTTACTGTCTGCCCCACATTAGAGTACCTCCATTGGTTTTACAACAGCAGAGACAGGTCTGACCTCCTGCACTGTTCTCATTCTCCTGACTATTAAGCTAGTGCACACTCCAACACATCTCTCAGACTCTTCAGTGTTGACAATGGCCACCAGCTTTACTAGCTAATTTCCAGACATAAACATCTTTGAAAAGCAAGAGCTATTGAGCAGTTAGAAGAAGGCAGTAACTAGTATGCTAGATCTCAGAACAGATAATGTTTTAAAGCATGTAACAATCCTGTGGACAACATTCCAAATGACAATTAATGTAGCTTTAAAATGTTCAATGTAAGTGACCTAAAAATCCTTTACAAAATTTTACATTTCTTAGGTGATTGCAGTGATAAGATTGTGGAGCATAGCAAATGTTTCTTCTTGAACAAAAAAAAAAAAAAAAAAAGCAGCATGCATAGTATTTTACACTGTCAAGCAAGAGGAAAAAACAGCAGTAAATCATCCAGCACCTGCAACAACTAGATAAGAAAGCAACAATTAATCTTTCCTATTAAAATATTTTGCCTCTCAGAAAAAGCATGAGAACAACTGTGATAATCAAAATGAAGAAAGTTTACCACATGCCAAAATAAGTTTACCACAAAATATCATCTGAATCCAATTACTTCCCATGTCATATAACATTGCCCAGGGCATGAACAAGGCTCCCTTCCTGGTGTAGCCTGAGTTCTTCTTTTCAGAGCACGTAAATGAATATTTTCCAAACTTCTCTACTTTTCTAGTTTTTCCACAACCCCCTCCCCTCAAATCCAAATCTCTAACAAACAGGAATGTGGATCCCTGTGCAGCAAACAGAAGCTGACCGACTGTAGATTTGTTTTTCTTAACTCTTTCTCCTGGATATTTAAAATCAATCCCCATGCCCCCATGGCTCCACAGACCACAGGTTTTTTTTTCTATGGACTTTTCAGTCTTCTGGTTGGCCTCATTTGTAATGTCTGGTTTACCAGATTTTCCAGAGAGGTCTTGTTTTTCCTCCTTCCCCCTAACCCTCCCAGAAGAAGAGACCAGAAGAGCTTTAGGCATTGGTCCAAGATTTCTAGAGGCCCCACAGCCCAGCCAGCGTGCCAGCAATCTGTGCGCGCACAGTAAGGACATCTGATGCACTCGGAACGTGTGGGACTCGCTGCACAGGCAATATGGAACACATATGCACATATTTCCATCCTAAATCCTACATAATACACCCCAGATACTTCCCTCTCTTTTTTCCTGCATAAAGTTGAATGGAGTTGTTGAAACCCTGACGGATTCCAGCATTCATTATAAATTCATTCCCTTTGATACACCTAATATTTTCCTGTGACATTTGCTTTCAAAGGCATTTTGATATCTGCTTATACCTTTCACACGTTTCCAGCTTCCATAACCATATGTTAGTCTGGAAATAGAATGAGGTGACAGTGCACTGCCAAAGCTTTAAATTACAGTTTCTCTATACCTAAATCTTGTTCGGGTTGGTAAATGCAGTTGCCACATGGCCATTTTTGACATTCCTACCGACTTACAATCTAGACAAGCGAGGAAAGGTAACTAAGCAATAGAGATTTCTCAGGTTCTCAGATTTACTTTTTCCACAATAAATAAGCCCATCCTTTTCCAGTGCAGGACAGTGTTTTAGCCTTGCTTAATGGGTGGTTGAATGATCACTCTAAAGAACTCTTCTGCCAACAAAATCCAAACCATCTAAAGTACTATACGCCATCTGATGCCATTTATCAAATATACTATTTCTCTAATTAGGGCAAGTGGTAAAGAGAGGTAGGATAACACGTTCTTGTTTGATAGCACTACTAACTATACAAGCTGCAACTTGATAAAAAACAAGTCTTAATTATGCTATTTCCTTGATATTATGCTACAAGGTGCCCCAGAATGAATCATAGTAGAAACTGCCACATCCTTTCTTAAAAACTCACGATGAAAAGAGTTCTTACTACTTACTTTACTAAAACATTCTTTTCTATTTTGATGTTCCCAGAGTGGAAAAAAAAAAATCTGATTGATGTCTCCTTTCAAACTGACAGCCAGCTTACCTTTTCCTTCATTTTACCACAGTCACTTCCTTTACTTTTCTTAAAATTACAGTGCAGAAGTCTTTGCCTACCAATGAAAGAAGCACTGTACCTTGCCACTTACTTTAACCTTGCTTCTTTAGTATTTTAAACATAAAGGCATTTTCTGTTGCGCTGGAGACTTCCTAGAAGTTCAGTAATCTTATTAACGTTTCCATGATCACAAGCATTTTACATTTTTGCAGTTACTTCGTTTTACCTGAAGTTTGTTCAAGTTACTTTTATTTGCATGTTTTACTTCTTTGCTGGAGTATTAGGATCTAATGAACACATGGAAACAGACTCTGCTTTTAAATTATGGTGCTGGAAATGCAGACCAACTTCCACAGGCTACAATGAATTTAGTACAGATTTATATTGTGCTAACAGAATACAGAGTGACCTTTGGCTTCTACACCACCATTTTCCCAATTTGTATTCATCTGGTAAATTAGTTGCTTGTAACTATGGTAGGAGATTATATAGGAAACTTTATTAACAAGTAGGGCTTAGATTATAAATGTTCACAGTTCAGGAAACTAAATATTATTCCCCATGAAACCCTAACACGGGCCTTTTACTATCCTTTAAACATGCAGAAAGCAAGAGCCATTTCTGGTTTTCAGCAACAGTATTTCCTGACTCCTGTATCTCCTTGAAACATGTTTATATATGTGATGAACAACTAACTACTTGTTCTGCAGGCAAATAAATAAAAAGCAGAATATTTCATTAGTATGAAGGGATAAATTAAATAAAGGGGGAAATGTCACTAAAAAACTACCTCTAAAATAATGAAATATACTTATATATTGTTTTGTGTAATACATAGTTCTTCCTAAACAGACTGTACTCAGTCCAATTTTTCCCCAAAGTTAAACCCACAAAATGTAACTGAGATCAGGTCAAGAAAACAAAGACAAAAAACCCAAATGAGACAAAAGTGGAATTCCAATTTAATTCTTTGATCATGTATAAGAATTATTTACACGCAAGCAAGCATACCTAAAGGCTTCATTACAAGAACAAAAACAAATTGGACACTATAGTAGACAGTGTCCAGGATATTATAAATATATTGCTAATAATTAAAATTATATTTGGAGCTAAGATAAAGAAGGAGTATTAGATACAGAATACAGAAAATATATTTAAAATAAAATGAAGACTAAGCCAGTGAGAACATAAGCAAACATCCGAATTATGTAGCAACTGTTGGTCAATGTTTAGCATGTTGCAGTAAAGAACTGATGACAATGCATTCCTAGTAAATTCAAACAAAAATATTTCTCACAATGACAAAATTGGAAGAATAGACTAAAACTGGCATGACATTGCTTTTAGCCTGATTTAATTTATGTTTACTAATTATAAAAAATTATATTATATAAAAGGCATAAGACAATAGCTACAGAAAATAAGCAGCTATACCAAATAACTTGTAATTTCCTTTTTTATAAATGCTATATCTAATCACCTTTCTTCTAAATCATTATTTCCAAATGAAAAGCAGTTAAATAAGAATCTTATATAATTTATGAGTTACTACTAAAAGCAATACATTAGGTCTCCTGAGAATTATGTAATATTAAGAGATGTTAAAATTCTATTTTCGCACAGAAATTTAAGAGAGCTCGAAGAGTTGCATCCTTTGCCAAACACATTAGCATTCAAGTTAAACTCTCACTAGGGTGCTTAGCTCATTAAGATTGCCTTTTTTTAAGTGTACATAATGCTAGAAGCAGAACACAAGTCTGGACTCATAAACTGCGTGAACATCACCCCTGTCATTTTGTTACCCATTTCTTCCCTGTGCCTTAAAGCTGCACATAGATCACCTCCGTGTACCTCCATTCTCTTCTCTTCAGACACACGCTCCTCTAAGCCTTCAGTCAGCCTACAAATCTCACCTTGCAACTTTCCTTGGTTTCATTTCCCTATTTTTCACTTTGCTGCCCAAACCATTTTGAGTGCCCTCAGCACTCACACTGCATGCCAGGTATTACACGACCCATTCGCACCCCTCCTGGGGATTCGCTGGTGGGGGTCTGATTCACAAGACAGAAAAGCCTCAGAAATAATAAACTACTAGCAAAACCAGATCTCTCTGAAGTAGCATCATCCTCTGAAGTTTTATAGGGACTCCTTGTCTGTGTTTTAGTATAGAGTACAGATCCCTCGGGGCAAGAGCCAAGTAATTTATGATGTAATTAAAAAAACAATGGCATTATACTAATTCATTCTTCAAAGAGATATCCTGAGATAATGGTACATATCACTCACCTAAATCTACAAACAATATGCTATCGATCAAAAACAGGTAACTGTCAGCTAAGGTAACTCCCCAGTACCATGCACACAGGTCACAACAGTTATCTGGTCCATTCACATCAGTGTTTCAGAAAATCAACATAGTCAGGGAAGTTTAAGCATCTAACTTACAGGCATTTAAGGTAATCCTGTTGGTATTTTCTTTAAACACTTCTAGTAACTGGTTTCACCCACTACAGGTACAGTAAACAGAGACCTCAGAAGTTAGCAGTCCAGTTTGCATGGTGGCAGATGCAAAGCAGGCCCTAAGAGTCAAACAACATGGGATTGTGCCACAACCATGGGGGCAGCGCTACAAGGCTCCATCTCCGGCACCCACTGGAGAAGGTACCCTGGGAAGTCAGAGGCCTCAACTGAGACCGAGCTCCAGAGGGAGGGTGCTGCCACCCAGGACTCTGTCTGCAGGGTGGCGCTGGCCTCACTGTGGGAGATACACTCTGGTTGGGGCACCGAGTCACCAGCAAAAGGAGCTGTGGGAGGAGGTGAACAGACTCTGTAGCATCACGGAGAACAAAACAGGACATGCGCAGGGTCACCTCAGGGACCTTGCAAAGGTTTCTGGAGGATGTTGGGGTAAATTTCTTCATGCAGATACATGTGTCATCTCTCAGATCTGCTACTTGGGAAGGAGGAAGAACTTGTTGGGGATGTGATAATGGCAGCCTTGGCTGAAATATCCATGAAGTGGAGTAGTGAAGGCAAGTAGCAGAATACAGGCCCTGGGCTTCAGGAGAAACTGGCTGGATCAAGATCTGGGGATGGCAGTTAACGGTTTACACTCTAACCTGGAGGCTGATGACAAGAGAAGTACCACAGAGGGTTACGAGACGTATTCAACTTAGTATCTTTACCAATGCCAAGGAGAATGAGGTGGAACAGCCCCCTATCAGGTTGTGGGAGAGCGAAAACTGAGAAAATGGTTGATATGCTTGAGGGGTAGAGCATTCAGAGGGAACTAAACAGGAGGAATGGGCCACAGGAAACTAATGAAATTCAAAGAGGACAAATATAAAGTTCAGGACCTATGATGGACTAATCCCCTACAATGGTTCAGGTGGGGGACTGGCTGGCTGGAGAACATGTTTGCAGAAAAGGTTGTGGGGGGTTCTGGTGGACATCAGGTGAAACATGAACCAGCACTGTACCCTGGTGAAGACTAACAGCATCAACAGGATATACTGGCTGTATCAACAGGAGTATACCCAGTAGATTTGAGAAAAGTGAGTACTCCCCTTTACTTAACACTTGTTGGACTACATTTGGGCCAGTTTGGGGACCTGAAGACAAGACAGACTTTGATAACCTGGAGCAAGTTCAGTGGAGAGCCAGCAGGATGGTCAGAGGCTGGAGAACCTGCTATGGGAGAAGAGGCTGAGTGACACAGTCTCGTTGAGATTGAAGAGGAATCTATGAGCAGCCCCCTGTACCTATGGAGAGGTGACCAAGATGATGGAGCCAGGCTCCTTACAGTGGTATATGACAGCAGAATGAGAGATACAGGCATAAACCGAAACAAGAAGTTCTGACTAGGTGTAAGGAAAAAATTCTTCACTTTGAGGATGATTTAGCACTGGAACAGGTCAGAGGGTGTGCAATCTTTGTTCTTAGAGGTTTTCAAGACCTGGCTGGACAAAACCCCTCAGCAGACTGGTCTGAATTCAGAGTGGACCCTGTTTTCAATGGGAAGGTGGACGAGAGACCTCCTAAGGTCCCTTTCGACCTGACTGAATCTATGTGCAATTAGTATTTTACTTTGGACGAGGAGTTTGCTTTTGAAATGGATCAGATTATCCACACCTATGACACTTCAGCTTGCGCTGCAGAGTTCTCTCAGAGTACACAAAATAAATTCCTTTGGGACGAAATTAAACCAAAAGGTGTGCGTCAGCCACTAATGGTCTACTGGACCAGGCCAGAGAAAGCACTCCACTTTCTCCAAAACACGTATAATGTGGATGCTAGGTACTCAGTACCATTTTGCTTCACAGATGCACTTCCATTGTGTCACAGTACTTCCTAATGTCGACGTTGCCATCTGAAGAGCTATGTTATTCCATTTCAGCAGATGAAAAGGAACACGAGCATATAAACCCCAACTTTTTGGCTTTTTGATGCTGACAAACTTTGTCCAAGGATGGAAATGCACGTCACCTGCCTGCAAGACTAAACACACATATCCTCACTAGAGCTATGCAGAGGTCTTTGCTCTTCTTAACAGTTCCTGCACATTCAAGGCAAGATCAACACACAGTGCAGCATTTTGCCCAGCTTAGGTCCTCCTGCACTAGAGGATTCCAAATGGGAGAGGACAGCAATAAGGACAGCAATAAAGAAATGTGAAGTGCAAGTCCACATCAAAGAAGTCAGGTGACAGTTCATCCGTTTTTCAAACCTTTTGCTGCATATGATAGTTTGATAAACAGGAGTTACATGAGAAATCCAGATTGTAAGATTTATTTAAAAGTGTTGGTCCACTCGACTGAATGTTCAACTGAGATGCTAGTATAACACGGTGTTTTGTAAGTCTCTGAACAAAGGCCCACATAGCATCTCTGAAAATTTTTGTAACAGGAAAATGCCTGCAACTGCCAAGAAAGCCCCCTCTGCACACACAGGAACGATTTAACCCTGTTTAACAGAGGGACACTGTCTCCTTTGCAGTTCTCTTCAATATATAACCTAATCATGTGGACAGGATACCTCCTGTGCATCTCAGTGTTTTTGTTCTCTAAAGAGCAAGGCACCAAGGCTGATGGTGCTTATCGAACTAAGGGGGAAAGAAGACAAGAGCCTGGCCACCAGTACTTCCTGAACACAGCTCTTGGGAAGTCATCAGGAGTGAATGATCTGCAGATTGCACACAGTGCAGGAGACCGCCCTTCTCCTTATCAAGCCAAATACTTTATAGAAGCATCTGGACATGAAGCATCCTAGAAGAACACCACTAACCGCCATAGTTCTTTCCTTTTTGAAGATTTATAAGATTACAAGATTTCTGACCCCATATCAGAAAACCCTATAAACCAATGCAAAGAACATTTTTATTTTAAAAACAAAACAGGTAACACATTTAAAATGTCTAACGTTAACCTTAACTCATATGTAAAAATAAAAGCACAGTCCTCAGAAAGTTTCAATCTGAATTAATCTTTTATGGATTGGATCATACTCCATCTGCTGCCACTTCAGGAAAAAAAAACCTAGCTCGTCAGTTGATCATTATATCTATTATAAGGCTACCCTCCTTTATAAAACTTAAGGGTAAACCTCTTTCTTACATGAGAACTTACCAATGGCCTTTGTGTAATGTCTGGCTCCAAGTAACAGCTCTGGAGCTCTGTACCAGAATGTCACCACAACTGGATCCAAGTCTGCCAATGGCTTCAAAGGCGAGTTGAACAATCTTGCAAAACCCATATCAGCTGGGGGAGGGGAGGGGGTGAGGAAGCAAGAAAAAAAAACACAAAATGAAAAGAACATTTAAAATTTTAATACAAATAAATAAAAATTTAACAGTATTGCCAAAAAACAATTATAACAAAAGCTAAAAAAAATTAAAACTTACAAATCAAAGTTTCTAAGAAAGCAACAAGTAACTCATAACAATATTGGGACAAATTTTTCTAAGGCTAAATTCCATTTACTTCATTTATAAGACTACGAAGGATGACATTTAAGTGTTTTCATCATGGTATTGTAAAACTTTACATAACACAGATGCCTGTTTATTTAAATAGAACTATAACAGAAGCCCGGTTAACTAAAGTCAATAATAGCAGGTCTCTAAGGTACATTTATTTTTCTATACGTTTACAAAACTGTGAGCCCTTGTGACTGCTATATATTTACCCAAAGTGCAAAACCGAAAGGACTGCAGTGTAGATTGCTTTGCACTGTTTTTAAAGGTATGCCTCCTACTTGATTTGGACGAATGAACTCCAGAATCAGGAATAAGTTTTTAACCAGGAATTAATGAAATCAATGAGTGTATACTGTTACAGAGGTATCTTTTAAATGTAAGCATTCATTTTATATAACTCAAAAATTCTCTCTAGAAACAACCTTGTAAGTAACATTAAGAAATGCTAGACGGGAAAGTAAAAAATTAGGGTGTATATTCAAAATGACACATTTGAACCCAAGTCTGAAACTTATCTTTTATACAACTTCATCTAAATCTTTCTGCTTCCAAAGTTATGAAATGCCAAGTATAATCTTCTTGCAGTTATCCATACTAATATAAGCATATGAAACAAAAAATGATTAGCTGAACATTTTCAAATACAAGTGTTGATTGACTAGAGAAGAAGTTCCAGTGTATTATTTCTTTCCTGATGATTGCCACATGTTTTATTAAAAAAAGTTTATATCCACATGACTAAGGCTTATGATCTGCAGAGCTAATTAGATTTTGGATAAAGACCATCTCAGTTACATGTGTTTCCCACCTTGACACCAAATAGCTTTTTGCATAGCAAACCTTTGGACCTCTACAAACATGTGCATTGATGTTATTTATATAAAAATAATTAAGAACAAATACAATTTATAAGTAACAATGTTACACTAAGTAATCATAGTTGAAGTCAAAAGAACCCTGGCCACAGTCATTGTTTTATGTGCTTATTATTTTTCGCTTTAGCTTGTAAACTCAGTAAGTAAGATTTAAAATTGAACTAGATGATGTGCATGCATACACATACATGAAGATTTGTTTCTATCTCACACTGAAGATGCTTTTTTTTTAAAAAAAGTAATTCCTTAGCTGTGCTATAAAATTTTCTCAAAATGTTTACCTATTTTGACTCTTCCTCTTTCGGGACCTTCACCCATTACCAGAATGTTTGCTGGTTTCTGGAAAACAAAAAGCAGAATATTTAGTTGACCAGCCTTTGATGATTATCTCCAAGACTAATAAAAATATGTATATTTATTTCATAATGCAAACTTTTCTGCAAATACCCTTCTAAGTCTAAAATTACCATACCTTCCTGTTTCGCTGACATTTAGTTTTTAACCCTAGTTACCAATTTTACAGTTAGAATAATAGTAAAGTACTTTGACATTTCATAGTAAGAAATGCAATCTTTCCTTAAATTTCATTTCCATTTTTACCAGAAGAATCACGTTCATTGGCGAGATTTTCTTCTACAGGAAAATTTTATACCAGGATAACATTTATGCTACACATCGATAATCTGTCAAGAACTACTCCTGCTAGTATAACTTACTGAAAATTATGCCAAATCATGGTATGCAAATGCGTAGATGAGAGATGTTTTTTCATCATATATAGCTACATTTT
Organism: Phaethon lepturus; assembly: GCF_000687285.1. Classification (NCBI taxonomy): domain Eukaryota; kingdom Metazoa; phylum Chordata; class Aves; order Phaethontiformes; family Phaethontidae; genus Phaethon; species Phaethon lepturus. The sequence continues at coordinate 34,434 of NW_010546548.1, read as the reverse complement.
TAGAGCTCTTCTTGGTTTTAATGTATGATAAAAATCACATTGTGGAAAAAAATGCTTTTCCCAAAGTAAGTTCATTTCATGCTATGAGAATTCACTTAAAACAGGACTATACAGCAACAGCTACGTCCACAAACTTTTGACAGCGTAGACAGAAGCTTTACAAGTAGAGCAAAACCTTTATAGGCATTTTATGCAATCTGCAGTTGTCCGTAACCAGTCGCTTGCGAACGCCATATAAAATCTGCACATGGCATCACAGCAATTGTTCTGCAATTAGGATCTAGGTTCCCTCAGACATCAATAGTCATTCCTTGGAAGCATTTCCCCTATTGTCTTAACAGCTGTAAAGAAGTAAACAAGATGGAAAACATTAAGTGATTTGAAGGATGCATAACAAAGTTTTAAAGCAGAATTTCTGAAGGTTCATTTGAACTTTAACTATGTTTAAAATCCCTAATGCCTGAAAAAGTCTGCTTGAGAAGAATTTGTTCAAGAATCTGAAAGGGATGTCCAGAAAGCCAACATCAGAATTTCAATTAATTTCTCAGCTTCTAACGCTTGCCACTATTTACCTGAAAGGAGACACTCAAACTAGGGTTACAAATTTGTCTCAACATTGCAAACCCCTAGCTTTTCTGAAAAAACAAACCAAACAAAAAAAAAAACCCACTACTTCACCTGTTTTTTCTCCTCCCCCCCCAGGAAGCTGTTCTGCCTTCCCACCTCACCCCCAGTGCTGGACATTGCTTCTTCTAACCTGCTCTAGTTGAAGATGACCCTGCTCATCACAGGGAGGTTGAACTAGATGACCTTTAAAGGTCCCTTTCAACCCAAAGATTCTATGATGATTCTACCCTGGTTCCACAGCCTCTCTTTCCAACCCTACTCCAGATGCCATTGCCTCTTTCACTCCTTTTTTTCATCTCAGGATAATTCTCAACACCATCTCTGACTTCTCATTCCCCAACATATTTTTGGAACCCTTCAAGAGGTAATATGCACTCCCTTCCTGGAGAATGCAATAGCTATTTTAATTGATCCTGAGTAAATGCTCACCAGTAAATCTAGGAAAGATAAAGATGATGCTTGCTCTTAGGCAATACTTAATGGTAATGAAATCAACACTTCAAGGCAACTGGTCAAACTCTGAGTTTACATTTATGTATTACGCTGAATTGAATATTCTGGAGAACAGAACAATCCCATTCTGCATATTCAGAAACCAGGCAGCAAGGGAAGCGTGCAAGTGCTAAGTTCGCACCGCACTTTACCTCTGTTAGAAATCACAGAGCTAAAATTGTCCCAACCAAGATAGCAAAATTCCAGTTTCCTTGTCAGAATTCTTCCCTAAAATCCTGCCTAGCAACCTTGATTGACAATTGAGTATGAATCAAAACTGCTTCAAAAGACTTTTACATTCAGGATTGGATTTTAGGCACTATAAAATGCACTTATTCATCACATGAATAGAGCTGATAAAAATGTAGTTACTGCACTGATTTCTAGGTTAGTTTTTTTTCCTAAAGAAAAATTATGCTCTAAGAGATAAACTGTATAATGCCAGGAGATGTCGGAAGAAAAAATTTAAAATCTAAGCAAAAACAACAGGATTCTCAAAACAAAACATCTCGTAAGATTCACATTGTACCTATAATATTACAAGATTCTTGAAGAAGCAATTTCTTCATAGAAGAAGTACTATTTTATCTGCTGACATACATCACAGTTTTCATTGAAGAACTGAAAAATAGTTCAGGTTGGAAAGCACCTCTGGAGATCATCAAGACCAGCCCCCCTGCTCAAAGCAAGGTCAACACAGCAGATTGCTCAGGCCTGAGTCCAGTTGGGTTTTAAACATCTCCAGGGATGAAGACTCCGCAGCCTCTCTGTGAAACCTCTAGAAGTGTTTGATCACCCTCATAATAAAAAAGGTTTCTTTGTACATTTAATTTATGCCCATTGCCTCTTGTCCTGTCACTGGATAGCACTGAGAAGAGTCTGGCTCAGTTTTCTTTACTCCCACTTAAGAGGTATGTATACACATTGGTAAGATACCTCCCTGAGCCCTCTCTTCTTGAGGCTGAACAGTCCCAGCTCCCTCAGCCTCAGAAAGACAACCCAAGCACCTAAGCAACTTAGGGGCCCTATATATATACATATATATATGTACAGGGTATACACTAGGTTAGAATCTATGGAAGAGAGGAGCTTGTCCATTTATGGATTTTTAAGCCAGAATGTTTTGAAGAGATGTTGTTCCATTTAAAATTTAAATCTATACTCATATTTAATCCACTGAGGATCAGAGCCCTGCTCCGGCAGCCAGCAAAGCAGCACACTGATTTATAAGCTTACCAGACTACATACCCATTAGCTCTTGTGAATCTCTCTATCTGAGAGTGTTGGGGGTGGGGCACAGAAAGGGAAAACAGGGAAGGGATAAAGTGTGAAACAATTGAAAACTTAGTCTTATTTCCAAAAGAGCAAGTGTTTCTCCTGAGGCACCACCACCAACGTGGAGATGACAGGCATTTCATGGATGGCATCCCGATGCCTGCAGGATCCCCACTGACCTGCAGACCACTGTCTCAGTAACTGCTCGCACCGTGGCAGCTTCCTGTGAGGTGCAAAGTCTTGGTTCAAACTTGTTCCTTTAAGTCAGAAGGAGAACACACCTGAACTTGCTTCTTATTTCCCACATAAGCAAATTACTGCTTGGTTATCAGCTACTAAAAAAAGGAAAACTTTCCAAGTTCTTCTTGCTAATCAGATGTGTTCTGGTTAGGGAAGCATTTTTAACTGTATGTATGCTGAACCAGTCAAAGAGTAACACTAACCTGGTAGGACTCATCTTTCTGAGATGAGACAAAATATATCCAGCTTCTAGACCCACAAATTTTTATTTAATAAACAGCTTCAGAGGAGCTTAAGACATAGGTCATGTGTTTCATGGTTGTTTTATACAATAATGGCTTAAACACTGTCCTCAAGTGTTTAACAAGTCCTCACACCCCCAGAGTCTTCACTGTACACAAGCCATGCTGAGAGCAACCCAACTCCCACAGAGCAGGGGTGCTTGGCTAAAAAAGTGGCACCAAGGCAGAGTAGCAGAACTTCAGGTGCTCAGGTATGGAGGAAAGACTTCGGGTTATTTCAGAGGGATTAATTTGGCGTCAGAGATCTTCAGGAAAGTAGGTAATGAATGTTTACATCATGAGGTAAGTGAGAGGACTGCTAAAGGGAATACAAACAACTTCTGCTTTTTGGAGAAGGGAGAACGAGCCAGTCTCATCTCTGGATATGTAGGATTTTAAGTATTAAAACATTTTACTCTGAGATAGTCACTTAATAGTCTACAACAGAATTACAGTCTAGTATAATATAGTTACTGGACAGCTGCAAAAATCAGATTAAAAAGTGGGAATCAGAGAAATTAAAAAGCCCCGTACCTCATGTATGTTCAGGCTACATGCAAGTTATAAGCACCACTCTAGTTCCTGAAACAAATCTCACTGCTGTCCACGTGATGAAGAAAACGGGGTTAGGTGGAAGAAAACATGAAGGCCCAAGTAGCTAAGAGACGAAAACTTGACACATACTTAGAGTAAATCACATCTCTTTCTGAGAGGACCGAATTTTATTCAAGAAAGTTTGAGAAACCCTGATTAAAATTATTAACTGACTCCTTAATAAAGGGTGAGGTACCTCAACAAGGACTACACTTCTGAGCCAGTTACAGCCCAATTAATACCCTCACTATTTTCTTCAAACTCACCCCTTGCTAAGAACACAAAACACCAGCTGGGAAGCAAAGCGATGCTGCTGCGTCTCCATCTATCTAGTTGCTATAGAAACAACAGAAACAGTAGAGTTGGGAGTCTCACATTTAACATAATACAAAAAATGAAGAGACAAATCCCTGCTGAGAAATGCAGTTGGGGTTTGACTGTCTAAAGCACATTTGCAAAAAGAGCAAGGTCAACAGCAATAACCAACCGCAGCAAAAATCTGAAATACCTGCAAAAAGGGATGTGATGCTAATTTAATGGATTCTTTACAAGTAATAAGCATGGATAATAGTATTTACTTTTTTACACCAGCAGGAGAGCAGGAGTAAAACAATTAACATCTTGGTGGGAGAGAAATTAAAATGTTGGGCTAACAAGTACTTTTTCATAAATAGTAGAAGTGTCATGAATGGGACTCATAAGGACATCCATGTTATCGTAATCAATATGCTTCCTATTTAAATATTTAGACAGTAGAATACAAGAAAGGTTGAAGGAAAAGAAACCATCTATGGTCTTGAAAGAGCATAACAGGTCAAAACAGGAACAACAGCCTAACAATTGATGGCAATACTTCAGTTTTAATGGTTATTGTTGTTATCTCCTTAAGTACAGTGGTGACACAACTCTTCAGAGATTTGGTGCAGAATTACAGTCCTGTGAGAAAACATCCATAGGGACATATCACTTTCCATACACCATTCTTTATTGTTTATATCCAAACAAATGTGTTTCCCTTTTGGAATGTATCACTGGACAAAGAATAATCTGAAATTAGGAGGCTTCTATTGTAAAAGATATTGCAAGTCTTCCAGATAAAAGCTCTCCCCGCAATTACAGAAACTGGCTTGTGATGAGGTCTTTTCAAGTCTCAATTATTTAAAAAAGCAATTGTAAAGGGCACAGTGTTTATACATACTGTTTCATTTCACAGGCCAAAACAAAAGCAGTGGTGATTCTGTCTTAGCTTTTAGCACGCTGCTCCACAAATGACAAAGGTCCTAAGTGAGATGACAGTGTTTCACTCTGCAGGCACTACTCAAAAGACCACGGAGTCTTTAAATTCAAGATTAAGAGGGAGCTGCAGATTGTTCACAGAAATTTGCAAACAAAGCTTTTGTTCTTCTTGTCTGCGAGGAAATGTAGGCACTTTCCTGCCTTAAACCAATGCTGTTCCAACCCAGACATTGTCTTCAGATCAATATACTGGCGCACTGGTACTAATGCTTTTGGTAATAATTAATCTAGTTAATGCAGGATTTAAGAAAGAAATTGTTCTTAAAAGATTTTATTATGCACTGCAAGCCTCCAAATCATCACTTCTATTTGAATTACTTCCACATATTAAAATACATATATAAAAATTGTTATTCCCACTTCCCTCTCCTTTTTTAGAAAACTGTTTGGTCAACATTTCTCTGATACTTAAGCGCTAGACAAAAGCATGCCATGTAGAGTAAAATATCTTCCCATCTGCTTCCTTTTACAAGCCTTATACACTGCGAACCCAGAGTCACTGCTCTTATTACACAGCATCACTTTCAACTTGGTTTTGTCAGCTGTTATCCTTACCTTTACAAAAAAAACCACCCTCTTTCATTATGTATTTTGCGTAGATTTGTAATCCATACAATTTTCTTCCACTGTTTCTCTACTCTGAAATGACTGACCTTGCAAAGCAATATCATTAACAAATCCCATCAAGATATTTATCATTTCATTCAAATCGATAACGTTTCTACAGATACTATCAAACTGAGCAAGGCCAAATATAAAGCTGATCACTACAGCACATGATCAGAAAGGCAGTAAAATCACAAGGAATGCAAAATGCTTTGAAATAGCAGATCATTCAACTGAACTCAAAACTCATTTAAATCTAGAAAGGAGGGGGAAAAAAAAAAAAAAAATCAGAGGCAAACATTAAGTAAATACATGACAACACCGGAAGCAGCGTACCACAGAAGACTTTTATAGCTAAATTGAAAAAAAAAAAAAAAAATCAGTCCATAAGTTACTATAAAATAGAAAACGAAAAAAACAAATGTGTACACATAAAATTTTACAGCTAAGTGTCATCAGACTGTTGTTGTTAAAAAGTTTCCAAAACTTACTTGATCATTATTAGAGGAACACTGGTGACAACAAAAACATTTGAAAATGTATTCACAGCATGTAGGAAACTGATTTAATGCATATAAACATATTTATTAATATGGCAATTGTAAACACATGGTAACAATTTTATCATCTCCACTCTTGCTTCTTATAAAAATAATAAAAAATATTTTAAAAATTAAATGTATACAGAGCTGATAGCCATGGAAGTATGTGACACTATTTGAGAGGAAAAAAACCTTTTGCATAATTCTGAGAGATAGAAACTGAATATTCAATCACAAGCCTTGCTGTCAGATTATGCTTAGGGACTTACGTATTTCACAGCTGCTGAACTGATACAGTCAAAACAGTCATTAATTCCAGATACCAGAAATTCTAATAGCAACTAAAAGTGCAGAATTTACCTCGAGCTCTGAGATCGATGGTAAAACTTATTACTAGCTAGAAGTAGGAACAAACTGTACAGAAGATATCTGAAATATTTCTTTGGAATGCCTTAGCTAAAGATTTTGGTTACACACATTCCTTGCCTGTATCCGTTATGCCTTCATAGGGGAAATGTACTGTTTTCATATCAAAGCTAGCTATCAAAGAAATCTTTTCATGTTTATATATTCTTATAATACTTTTCTCTGCATGGAGGGAAAAATAAAGGAAAGCAGAAATACTAAAACTACGCATCATAGTACAACCATAGTTCTGCACATATTTTTTAAAAAAGTAAATAATAAAAGAGTTCCTGAAATAAACTTAAGGTTATCTAGCCTATGACAACAGCAAAGATGTGACTACTCAGGCTTCATTACAGACTGATTTAAACCAGCCCATGAATCGGGATAGTTATCTGGAGGATCAGTCAAAATCATACAACACTTTGGGCTGTGCAGGACCTCTGGAGGTCATCTGGTGCCAAACCTGCTCAAAACAGGGCTAACTTCAAAGTTAGAGCCAACTTTGAAGCTGCGTCAGGTTGCCGAGTGTCATAACCAAGGGAGCTGCAATTCTTCAAGGACGGAGGTTCCTCAGCCTTTCCAGTGGGCAACCCCTGGCACTGTCTGATGAAAAATCATTTCCCACCACCAAATCAAAATGTCTCGTGTTGAAACATCTGTGCCCCCTCCTCCTTTCTCTGCATATGTCTTACGACGGCTTCATCTTCTCTACGACCCCCATTAGGCAGTTAAAGTCCACTCTGGAAACGCTGCATGCTGCTGAGCGCAGCGGCTGTAAAGTTGACGTACGCAAAGCTGTTTCTGTCACCTGTTACACACCTATTGCACCTTTGGCTGAACAGTTACATAGCTGTTATGTTTAAAACTGGAAACACATATTTGAGATGAAAATGTCAACCTAGAAGTCCAGGCTCTAGAAGACACTCACTACAAATGTTTATTTACCATGGGAAAGACAGACACCTCTCCCCACCCACCCTTATGTTACTCTCATATACAACCCCCCCTTACGATAATGAAATCAGTGGTCAGGTAGAGTGTTCATTTCTCTGTCTTACTTCATTTTTCATAAGTTGGATGTTCTCAAGAGGTATTTAAACATATACCTCAACTGACATTAATCCTTTAAAGTCATTCCCCTCAGGCCTATCCAGGCACTCCCCAGAAACTGCCAAAACATTCATGTTCCTTATAAGAACACTCTGCTTCAAAACCAATTTGACACAATGGTTTCTTAGGCAATTGTTAGAAAATGTATTTGATTTATAAACTCAAGGTGTTTGATCATTGTTGAAACAGGAAAAGACTAGTCACCAAACTCTATTCCCTGGTTAATCGATGGATAATATAGTTGCAGTTATGTCACTGGAAAATAGACTGCAAACACAAGGGGAATATGAAATAAAAGTAATCACAAGAGGAGAATATAATTCTGGACTACATAAAAGTTCAGAAATGAAACAATCCTCCTTTCACACACCATTTCTTTCAGGTTTCTTATGGCTGACAGAGCATTAAATTACTGCAAGGCAAAAATAAAAACTCCAGACAACTTTGGATGCTGGGCATTGCTTCTATTATAACAATCTTCACAATGTGCTAGTGTACCAGTGGTTTCACCCCAATCAATGACAATGCAGTTCAAGTGAAAAAAAGAAAAGAATGAACAAAACTCACATTAGGAGAATGCCAAAACATTTGACACAAATTAAATTTTACGTTGCTATGCAACATTATCCAAAGCATTCTGCTGGTGCTAGTGCTGCAATAGCATAGTTGAACTTAAAATGTTACATGCAACCTTGAGAAAGACAAAGAAGGGGGAAGATGGAAACAAAGAGAAAAATATCAGCATAAATTATCAATGAAAAGTAAAATGTCATAAAGCAAATGTTCAAATAATATGCTGAATTCACATTGTCCCTGGGATTTTCAACACATTACAGTACACACTCCAGCAACATTCCCATGAAGCTACTCAGCAATCATCTAGGGCCTTGTCTTTACATCTTGCCTGGGCTCTTTGGGAGCACCAAGCATAGCATGGGACAAGACAGATTGCTCAACCGCTGCTGCCCCGTTTCTGAGCAGTGCAGGTGTGCGGGCCCATCGCACATGTGAACAGAAGACAGACTCACCTTAGAAATAATCTGGAAGAATGTTCTACTTCTTAATATATTACAAAGAGGAAATGGATGAATAAATTTAATTCCATAAAAGCAGTCAAACTCTTCCTCTGTTGGGGCTTCAAGAGACATCCTGAATGCCCCAGATAGTGCAGTCAAGCCAAGTCTATGCATCTCTGCCGTCAAGTCCTTATTAGATGTTCTTCACACATAATCCTTACTCAGAATAACTACCCAAAGGCAAATAAACTGAGAAGATATTTGCACATGTGAAACATCATAAACACTACTACTTACTTCAGCTTTTTAAAGGCAAAAGCTGAGAGACGGTAAGTCTGACAGAACACTAATATAAGAAAGCCTACGACTGTACTAAGCATAGGATCAGAATTTGAGAGGAAGGAGAAATGAGATGATGCAATTCTCACCTGTTCTGGCTGTTGGAACTCTGTGCTTATTTGCATTACTTTGTTTCTGTTACAGCAGCGTGAAAATTAGATACCGTAATTGCTGTATCTGGTAATTCTTTCAGCTGCAGTACTAAATTCCACCATTGCCAAATGCTGGTATTTGTTTTACACAATATTTTGACTACTCCTCTTGGCTTAGTAGGGTTATTAAGACAGGAGGATGAAGCCTCTATCCAATCAAAGGACAAATGACTGAAAGTGAGACTGCTGACACTGTCATAAAACATTTTGTTAATTGCCTTTCACAAAGTATCTTTGGCAGTAAAACTCCAATACCTCCATTCCCCTGAGAGTCTGGTAAAGTCAGAGAATTAACAAAGCTTTTCTGACTGCAATAAATAATACAGTACCAAACAAATAGATATAAATGTAACCCATTTTCATTACAAACCAGCTTCTGCTTGGATAACTTAGATTTAATGTTTCACAGCCTAATTCAATCAAAGTCCTTTAATGGAAATTTCAAAGGAGGAGAAGAGTAAGAAAAAGGTAGCATGGTTACCTAGAGCGGTTACTTCCATTTTGGGTGGGTCTTAAGAGTCCCTTTCTGTCTGCACATGGACATGGGAATACAGCGGAAGGGACTCAGAACTACAGAATACACTACTTTTGTTATTATTTTAGGGTATAAACTTTTGGCAAGATTTGGAAAAGCAATAAATACATCAAGTTTTACAGGATCTTAACAACCAAAGGTTTATGTCTAATAATATTTAATACAATTTAATTTGCTCTTGTCAGTTTATTACATAATTTTGTAGCATCAAGCTACATTTTTAATCCACCTTTCATATATGTTGGCTTTCTATGCTCATGATCTCAAGGCAAAAAGGTGAGAACCCATCTCTTCTCCCCTCCTTCTTTCACATTAAGTCTAAGGACTAAAAAAATCTCACCCTTACCTACATGATCAATTTAAATGCCTGTTATACTGTAGCATCAACTTCTCCTTTGTGTGGAAAGGAGATCTTTCCACACTGACCTCTCTTTCCATCACTGATCTAAATCTAGATCAGTGATTTACAACATAACCCTAATCTTTCTATATTCTTTCTCAGAGTATCTTCTGGAAGCACACTCTCACCTTCCAGTATTTGCAGGGCTAAGTTACATGTCCTTTTCTCATCATGGTTTATTCAGCAGATCAGTTTTTTACAGTTATTTTCCAGCAATAGTAATTGGGATTTAACAGTCCACTGGACCATCATTAGACTCACCATCCAGCTACCATATTCTAGACAACTTACTAATGTATCAGTTGAGGTAGCACAACCTCACGTGACTTGCAGTGGGAAAAAAAGCAACTACGGATCGCAAAGCAAGCGGACAGACAAGGTACCACTGATCAGCTGACACGTTCATTACAAAAGTTTAGCAAAACATACCCTTTAAAATCCATCCCGACAGAAACTCCTTCCCTAGTTTATCACCATCACTCTGTTTTCCCCAGGCCCCAGATTAAATCTCTCTCCGTCTCTCAGCCAGTTCACACTGAAGCTATTCCCTCAATTCTCAGTTTCCTGACTTTTTGGGGATCCTCGGGCCCTTCCAGGCTCTGCTTTTTAAGGAGCCAAGCACCAATGGCCAGGTTCTTTCGCAACAGCTGCATTTCAAACCCAGTCTTGTAAAATAAAGTTGGGGAAACTACAAGAATTGATTTTCTCCTCGGAGGTTGGCTCCAGGCGTCTCCATCTGAACAAGCAGCTACGGAGTTTCTAAGGTAACCGGTAACTGTGGTCTGCCTGGGGCACGCTACAACCACGGTTACAAATGCTCGATTTCGTTTCCGGTGTCATTCAGAAGCGCCATTGTTTCACGATATTACCCAGAGTTTATAGGAGAGCAGAATCCCCACACCATCTCAAGAGCTGTCCTGCATCACGCAGTCCACAGCTCCCCAACTGCCCCCTAAAAGCGGGGCTCCCGGGTGGCTGGTGTGCTCTGCCCCTCCATCAACAGCCAGATGCTCTGTCGTGGGGCTGCAACGGTTCCTTTGGATTAAAAGGCGTTAATGAGATTTTTATGAGGTGGTGAACCTAACAGGAGACACAGCAAAACATTGCTGGATACGCTGCCATGCCAGTATTCAGTATTAGACTTCAATATTACAAAGTTAGTAAAAGACCGACACAATATGATGATCCTCTTAAGTCTTTTTAAGCTATTTTCATGTGAAAGAAAAAATTAGGCAGAGGTAACAAAGGATATGTTTAGAGATAGACTCATAAGTTATAATGTTTCTACTTGTTTTCTGAAGCCTGAAAGATTTATTCATTACCTGCCGGTTTTAGATACTCCCACACACAAATGAGATTGAGAGATATTACGTAGCACATCTGCATGTGTTTACATTAATGATGACTTTATAATGTTTCTCAACACAAAGTATTTTTAATGTGTGCACCCGTTGTAAAATTTAGAAGAATACTGCATTCCCTTCCTGCTCTGCTCGTTTTATCAGTAAATGCTATGGAAAGGAGACTCATGTTCAGCTGGTATTCAAATTTTTATGGTATTCCTTCTGTAGTATAAGCTCCAATCTTCACTGCAGCATAAGCCCAGTCTGACAATAAAGGTGTATACGGTCTAGATCTGACTGAAGAATTGGAGACCTAATGCTTAAATCAACACTAATTCAGAACTAGCAGCCTCTCAATACAATTCAAAACCTTCTCATCAGACAATTCTTCAGATAAATTAAAGGGTGTATGTGCTTAAGCCGATTTCCCACCAATTTAAAATAATTTTCTAACGGGCCAGGCAGGAACAAGCAAAAACCATCTCAATCCAGAATGTACTTCCATTAACAACCATAAACACAGCCTACCCAACAACCCAAATCAAGTATTTTGCTGTTTATTTATGCAACCCTTCTTGTATACAAAGGGCCCAACGGGTAAAGTACTGAACAGACGGCTCCTGCTTTGGGAAGCTCCAGTGCCAGCGAGGGCCAGTGCAGCCGCAGGGCCCAGGAGCGAACACAGAGCCGTGCAGGTTGCGCAGGGAAGAAACAGCAACTGCGCAGAGCGGGCTCGGGGCTTTGGTGGCAGGGAGGGAGAGAACTTGGAGAACGGTAGCCAAAGAGCTTCTGTCAAGTAAAGACTGACCCATAAAACAACGGAGCTGGCAGGAGCAAGGGACACTAAGTGTCTGCAGCCACAGGCGTAGCTGGTGGAGACTGGGAAAGGTGTACGAGCAATGGGGAAAAATTTGGCTGAGAAGACAGATTGAAAACCTGAACTTGGTTCAAGAACAGAAAAACTACTTAAAGTTAAGATTTAATATGCCAATTAAAAAGTTATGGAGACCACAAATTGTCTTTTAAGAGCCTCAAGCATTTATCCCAGTCACTTAGCTGCTGCGTATATAGTCCAAGATAGTTAAGTTTTGTCTTGGAAAAGAGAAATATTTTCATTTCTCAGATACCATAGTATTTACACAGCTTGATAAATATTGATTTTCAATTTCCTTTTAAAACATAAAACAGTTTCACTTTGTATCACCAGTCACAGCCTAAGACAAGCTGGAAGCAAATGCTGTAACTGCTGTTATGTACCCTGCCATCTCGGGCACAAGAAGTATTTTTCCCTACCCATAACTGCTTCTACGGTTTCCAGGTTTTCACTCAGAAAAACATCACTTCTTTATCCAGAAGAGTCTGTCTTTCTGCAGAATACCTTGCAGCCATTCATTTCAAACCAGCACCTCCAATATTTCAAAATATTCTGTAGATACTGAGGCAAAGTATGCGGGACATAGCTAAGGAAGATCCGTAACTCCACAACACTATCACTTTACAGCTGTGAACACTGCTCCCTCCTTTCCATCTCTGCATTTCTTACTAGCAAGAAGGTAGTGCTTGAAGGTAAAAATTTCACAAGTTTAGGCATCCTATTTTTGAACCTAAAAACCCTGGCCGCAAAGGGCTCAGACAGCACTCGAGGGATAGGGGGAAATGCCTGGACCCCTCATACATTTGCTTGAATGTACCAAATGCAGTAGGCCTACTACTTCTCTACAGTATAAATGAGGTGCGAGATCCCACTTAAAAATTGTTTATATATACATCTTAGCATTTTCTACAGGCATTTTCATGTGCAAAATAACACAGTTGGAGTAGCCTTAGAAATTCCTGCAGCTAGATGAACAAATTAATTAGACTAAGTGAAAGACTGAGCTGTCAGCACCTCCGCTAACATGTGGGTAACTGCCATGGGCACGCTCTTATCATGTGGTATCTCGCAGTAAGCACTAAGCAACTTGCTCCTTTTCATGAAGGCATAAATGTATCTCTTATTTACCGCAGGATACCGCTAGTAAAAACGTGCCCACAGGCAGGTAGAGAAGCTACAAGGATTTGAGTTCATATTCACACTTGCACTCACAATAACATTGTCTCCATCAAGAAAATGGGCTTATACTCTGACCTGCAAGTCTCAGATGAAGAGGTTCCTCAGTTTAGAGACTACGTGTGTGGTAACTCAGCTGTAGCAACACAGTGGAGAAATCTCTTCAGAGTAATAATGAGTTTATCTGTCCGCCTTGATTTCTTACTGTTTACAAAATCAACACAAGATTGAAGCAATGACATTTTGTCACATCCATGATTATTCCCTTAAGGCTTGTATAATATTTATGGCATCTTTCCAGCCCTCAAATTTAAAATAACCCAGGTAAGATAAAGAAGAGTATTTGCATTGAGCATATTTGATATAGTGACTGAAGTGTTCATAGAAATCACTAGTTTATTAAAAGCTGCACAGTAGATAGTAAAATGTTAATCTTCTGTCCTAAAAGTGTCTTGATTTGTGGATGCAAACAGAAGAAAAAAAAAATGTTGGAACAAGCAATGAAGGCAACCAGGACAGAATAATTTACAGAAAAAGCAAGTAATTTCTTCATTTCCTTTGTTCAGAAGTGTACAAGGTTTTTTGGGGGGAAACAGGTACATTAAATATGTTTATTTTACAGTATTTAGTGTAATGTACTGCTACATCATGGCATTTCAGATTCTAAAAGTCTGTTTCTTCAGCATACTGCTAATATCTTCATTTTTGTTTTACTACCTAATAAAAATGTATCAAAAGACAATTATGTTAACAGATGCTTTCATGAACAAATACATTAGGTATTAGTATTACTTGTCCTCATTAATGCAAACCAAGAAGCAGTTCTTGGCAAGTTATAAACAGGTGGTGCTTAAATATTTTAGGTAACCAACTTAAGACAAGGTGGGGGAGTCTGATCGTTAACCACTTTTGAAGATTAGTCTCTTTCCAAATGACATATGCAGCACAAAACAAAAAAAATCATTAAGTCATCTTAGAAAAATTTAACCTAACACACTATCAGTTCATTTGTCCGTGTCTCTGGAGTTATTTGCAACACTTTTATGATAGTTCTATAGGAAGCATCAAGACCTCTCTCACACATTGAATTGAAGTTGCTGTACTGTATCTAATGCGATGTGGAAGAGCTAATTAGTTATTGACTTGGAATAGCTATAGCCAGTTTTCAGCACCAACTTTTAAAAGCTTTTTCAATCAATCACCAGTTGAGGCCAATTCTGGACTGAAGTCTGCAGTTGAACATTTTCAGACACATTTAGAAACTTGCTGTGCAAAATAACTGCAAGTTAATTAATCATGATATGGGATCAGCTTGACATCTCCAAAACGCCTGTAGCCAGTAATACGTATACTTCCAATAATACAAATAACACAAACATTTCTGGAAAGGTTTTTTTGTTTGTTTGTTTGTTTTGTTTTTTGTTTGTTTGTTTGGTTGGTTGGTTGTTCTTTTTATTTTTTAAGCGTAAGGACAAAAAGTGATCTGCCGTTAAAAAAAAAACAAACCTGCCAAACCCTAAATGGATAAAACCTCCTTTTTATTTCACACAGGATTTTCCCAATAATCTCCAAATGCTTTACAAGAAGTAGATATAAACTAAGACATGTGAGAATTATAGACTGTAGCAGCTTAAACATATATGACCATTATCACACTATTCATTCTTAAAGCTACTAATGGAAGTTAAAAGCTAGAAGATATAAGGAAAGAAGATTTGGTACATCTTTTGTGTGGAGAAACACAGAAAAGCTGTTTGGGGAGGCAAAAGCCTTAAGAAAGCCAGTCTCAAAATCTTTTCTGAGGCAGTACCACCACCATTACCAGCTTCAGAATCTACAGACCCTTTAATGAGTCTATGAAGTTTTTGAACGAGTATGGTACTTTTAACGAGTTCCTAAAATAAAGGAAGGTCACTCCATCTGGAGTGAGTGAGCTTTTACCCCGTGTCAGTCAAGATATGAAACGTAAAATTCTACCTGTACCAGCCACTGCAGAGCTCAAAGTTGCGAAGCCCAAAGGGAGGAGCAATAATTAAGGTTGTGAAGATGAAGAAAGAGGAGTATTTCAGGAAAGTCAAAGCTGAGTCAAGGTTATATGAGTAATGTTAAAGAGGTGGCAAAAGGCAGATCAACAGATACAGGAACGTGGGCAGAGGAGCAGGAAGTTGGAAGCAAATGAAAGATTTGCGTCAAGAAAGAAAACTAAGAAGAGTTGTGAAGAATGTTCTACGTGCCGAAAACAAAATCTGCAATAGTTCAGAATTAATTATAATATTTTTCCATTCAACAATTATGCCTTTTTTAAAAATGAAAAACAACCTGCACAGACATGCAGAGGGTGTGAGATACCGCCAATTCCTGAGAAACATTCTGTGATTCATGCCAAAAACATGAGCATGTTAAAGTGTGGCAGGTCAACCTGTCCTATTTTTTTTTTTTTTAATTAAACAACTCCAAACACATAGTACACTTTCAAAAGACAGACATGATTGTCCTCAGTACAGCAAATTTGCCCCAATTTACTAGGAAAAATATCTATGTTTTTAGTGCTCGAGGTTTTATGATTTACCTCACTGTTGATGTTTCCAGTAAGTCCTTGGACATTCTCACAAAACATCAAGTGCCTAAAATGCAAATAAACTCCCTGGGGAATTTTTATTTTCTTTTTTCAAACTGCACACATAGGCTAGGTGCTCAACTCTTGTTCCTCAAAGCCAGATTATGACTTTTGAAAAGCCTACTGTGCAACGAAATACTTTTGAGAAAACTCCTAGATTTCTGAACATACCAGAGCACTTTCTATTATCCGTTACGCTGTTCCATGCTTTGTATAGACTATGCCCACCAGCTGAAATTCTTCTCTATAGTTGTAACGCACATTTTGAAAATAGTTGTGGTACAAACTTAGGACTAGGGTAAAAGTCTAAGGAAGCTTTATCAGAGGCAATAATAGCTTTAATATAGATTTTATGGCTGTAATGTCCCTACTATTAAAGATCCAAAAGCTATCAACTAGTTTGAAAACTTGAAATCCGATATTAATAAGATGAAAAGGATGCTCACACACCCCCTCCCAAATCTTAACACAGTTTTTTGTAAGACTGAAGTGGTTTTTGCTACACATGCACTGTAGCAGGACTACACCCAAAGGGTTGAATTGCTCTACAAGTTCAACATATGGGTACCAGTCAGAAAAAAAACCCAACCATACGGTCAGTATTATATTGACATTTTAGTTACCAGCTTTTTAATGAAATCATGCTCAGAAACAATGTAAGACGCTTGGAAAGTAATGCAGTAGCTGTCCAGTTTTAATGATGGTTCGTTAGGCTATTTTATCTCACCCTCATTAAGGAGTGTGATATCAAAGGACTATGCATTTTCTGCAGGATAAAAACATGCAGGTGAGGAGTTACTACAGAGCATGTAACACAGAGTAAATCCACACCCTGCACTGCCTTGCTGTAACTTGTTCATGTAGCCATACCCTCTGCTTCAGTTTAAGTTTTTCAACTAAATTAAATTAAAACTACCTAGGTACTGAAGAAGGGTTCCAAGTAGTGTGCACCAAGAAAAACAGCTGTACAGTTTCAAACGTTACTGCCTCTAGCAGTCCATGCTGTCTCTCTGCTGGAGATAATCACCCAGACAGCAGACTGCTGCAGTTGAACGTGCTCCTCTGCCCTGGCCCTCCAGCCCCCTTCAGCACCTCGGCAGGAATAGACAGACCTTTGTCAAGGGAAAAAGTCAGCACCGAGACCACGGGCTGGGACAGCCGCAGCGGAGAAGCGCACTCGCATCGCTGACTGCGTGGTACCCAGCATCGCCTCCGGTGCGGCTGGGCAGCCCGAGACAGCACCACCTCGCACTGGCACAGCTGCATCGAACACAACTCAGTTTTCAGACCTCTCAGAATAGCCACAAAGAAGTCTAACACAATTTAGTTATCTATTTCAACAGTTAACACAGACTTTCCTGAGTGTTCCCATGTACACCATCCCAGAGAGAGAGAAATTAGCATCTAGTATTTTTTCCAACAAAGCAAAAAGAAAAGTCGTAAGTGAGCAGAACTGTAGGGATCAGCACTTCAGTAAACTACAGGTTATAAAGGGATATATATCCCAATAGAGAGTGATAAAATAAGCATCAAAACTTCCACATTGTAGGACAAGAAATAGCTTGAAAATGAGATAAACTACAAAACAGCTCAATTTGTTCAACATTTTTTCAAACTTAACACACCACTTGCAAATATACACTCAAGTATCTTTATGTTACATATAAAAGATGACTTTTAAGTCCCCTAAAAGGTTCACGGCTACTGCAAGTCCTTCCCATCCCGCTACACAAGCTGGCACCAAAATGAGAACACCAGCTCCCCACAAACACAAGGAGACACGCACAGAGAAATAAGCTTCCAAGTAAATCCTGCATCCTAGCAAAGAGCGGTGGTCAGCCAGCCACAGCGCATGTATTTGCTGATAGTAAAATTATTAAGAAACTACTGCAAAATTATTATACTATCCAGATAACCAAAATTTCAAGAACACACATTACCCAAAACCTAGATGGGTGTGCAGTTCTCTTGCTTTTAACTATCAAGAATTCAGATTAATCTTTACTTGATAAGCAATCAGTTTTAGGGCTGAGACTGGAATTCATATCCTGAATTTCAAGAAGCAAAACCAACTTTAACATCCCATTTAAGAGACTTAATTTCAGCTGAGCTGGCAAACAGCTAATCATACTTGCAGTTCAACAGACACAAAAATAATTTTCATAGCAATAGAAGTCAGCATCAGTTCATTAAATTGTAACCTACTGGAGTTTGCACTTAATTCATAATTCCAACAATCATCACCCACAACTGTTACATCAAAAGTAACTATATGAAAGGCAAATCAAAGTAAAAATGTAAGAGCATGTTTCAGGGATTAAAGAAAAACGTAGAACAGAAGACACATTTGTGAGAAATCCCCTCTTTGCCAACAATTACAGCATGAGACAAAATGGTTTGAGTAGCTGAAACCCCCCATTCCAAGGTGAATTTCAGGAATGCAAAATATTGTCTACAGAATTATTTTCTTAGATATGAGTTACATTTTAGAACACCACCTATATAGAAGATTATTATGCTAATTTGGGGGATTTGGCTCTATATTTAAGCTAGCAGAATAAGCAAGTGTAAACTCTTAGTACCACCTTACTTCGTTTTTATTAGTTTTGATTTTTTTTTTTTTTTTAGGTAAAATTCTTCAATAACAAAAAAACCCCACCCACACAGAAGTGTTTAAATAGAAATAAACTAATACAAACCCAACCAAAATTTATATTCAAAGTTTATTATACCAGTAGGAACCAAAGCATCACAG
Organism: Phaethon lepturus; assembly: GCF_000687285.1. Classification (NCBI taxonomy): domain Eukaryota; kingdom Metazoa; phylum Chordata; class Aves; order Phaethontiformes; family Phaethontidae; genus Phaethon; species Phaethon lepturus. The sequence goes on along the minus strand of NW_010546548.1, from coordinate 15,756 downwards.
AGGGGGGCTATCTTGGGGGTGGGAGGGATGGGTTGTTTCAGCATGCAAAACCATAATCCCAATATAAAAACCATTTTTCAGATGCCATCGGCTTATTTAAATAGAATAAAAGCATTTCCACGCTGCTTTTTACTACTTTACAAAAGTAGCACAGGAAAGTGACTGAACTGCCAGGGTAATGCTTCTACAAGCCACTGAAAGGAAACCAGAAGGTAATACCGAGTTGTGCTCTGACACCGCCGAGGCGCTGAACAAAGAGGAACGGGGGTCTGTCAAAACACCTGTCATATATTCACATGAGCTTTAGCTTCCCGAGGGCAGGAAAACAACAGAGAAGAGAAAGAATGGTTTAAAAAAAAATCCTGTTAGTACAGAGGTTTGGTATACAGAGAACTGTATGCGTTTAAGCCTGACTACTTGCACTCTGACGATCCTTTCTTGTCTGGAAATCTTCACTGCTTCACTGTTAATAGGTGGAAGAATATTATAAATACTTTCACTGGTGTTCCAGATGTGTGGAAGGTTTGTTCCTGTATTTATTAAAATGTCTTCAAAATCTAATTCCAAGCTGTTTTTATGTGAAATTCAGAAAAAAACAAGCATAAGACTATCACAATCCTCCCTAAAGACGAATTTGAAGACCTAATGCCCAGTTTCTGAGAGGACCACTTTACATAGTCGGTCACTTCACAGATGGTATAAAGGATTTCCTTCATGTTCTTTAACTAACAACTGTGGTATTCGGTCTTACAGCTACAGTAAGGCTGATGATTTCTAAAACATTAGCCAGAAAGCAGAAAGGATGGAGGCTGGAGAAGACAAAGCAGACAAAGACAAAGACAAGTCTTCAGTGAAACACGAGCTGATCAGTCATTTTCTACAGCAGAGCCAGTTTCTTTGACAAGGTTTACACATAACAAAACTGAGGAATAAACCAACACCCTTTGCTAGTCACTGAGGCTTCCTGCATCACTGATCAAAGTTGCTTAATTTAGAAACAAGACAATCTGCAACGTTATTGCAACATCTTAGTAGAGCACTAATAGCTGCAGTATGCTTGCAAATGAAGAGAAATGCACCAGAGGAAGTGCAAGACAGCAACGAACATAAGGAACAAATGCAGCGCTTTCATTTTTTTCTTGATTATATGTTGTGATATTAGTTGTCTTCATGGATTTTAAAATACTGCTTTTAAGCTTCATTAACTGCTATTACTGTAATATGAACATATCAACAACATGGTGCCAACCTTTGTAGCCTTATTCAGAAAGGGCAACGAGTCCAAACAGAAATCATCTGATAGACACACTTGTAGCCTGCCCCATTATCCCAAGGGTACTTTCTCCAACAGAAAAAGAGTGGTAAGCCTTTTACAAAAGAAAAACTTTTAAAAGCTTCTTCTATTCTTTGCATTTGTCATTTAGAACGCAAATCCCAGTTTGCTCACTCCAAATGCTCAGCTGCACCAGTAAGCTAAATACATCATGTATTTACTAGAAACCTTCATACAGCAGATGGTATCTAAATTGGGGCTATTAGAAAAGCTGACATTTTCCTTCTGTTTTTTTCTGTATCAGGCAAAAAACAAATAAATTCTAGAATTACTTTAATACTTTTGCTTCCTTCTCGCCCTTTTTCCACCTCAGGAAAAGAGATATGAAGCTCACAGGAGCCATATGTCATCTATTGACTTTAGCAGCAAAACGCAGCCAAAACAACATTAAATCAGTCCCTTTGTTTCTTCTGACTCATCTGAATTTATATGCAGTCAGGGTTTTATGGGCATAAGCTCGTTTCAGAACCTGAGGTAAAACATTTTTCTTCAACTGTAATTATTTTTATTAGTAAAAATTAACCTACAAACATCTTAATATTCTTGCCACAAACCAAAAGGTATGTGTTAGTCAGTCTTGGAAAACTTACTGTTTCCACATACTCTGTAGAGGTAATACTCTGTGCACGTCTTCACACACCTTTCTAAATCACATGAAGATTAGTTTTTACAACTGCAGGAGAAAAGCAAAGCTCTGAGCAATGAAAAATGCACCACTTTTGAGTAGATGCCCCTCAACATATACTTAATATTTAAACAGAAAAAGAAAAAAAGAGAAAACCATATGCTGATAAAACTCAGTTTGCTATTAGAGTTTGTTACTCAGCATGTAAAATTTCTAGTTCATTTATCTATCTAGAAGGATGCATCTATACAGATATATGTGTAAGCACCCACACACTGTTGTTCCTCAGCAGTAAATAAAAAAGTGTATTCTCTCTCTAACCAGATATAAAAAAGGAAAAATGTGATGACCTTTCAGCTAATAAATTCAAATCACTTTCTGAAGTCATCATGGAGTCTAATCTCTCAATATACATAGGTTTAGCTTGCATTTCCTTTCTTTTGGGAAATCTGCAAGCTGAGTATGACCATTCATAAGTTCCTTTGACACTGTGGAAAGTCCCCTTCATCCCAAAGTGGTCATGCAGATAGAATAACAAAGGAATAAGATGCCCAAAGCCATACACAGCTAGGGAAGAACGTGAGTCGGGAGTGCATGTCCGTCCACATTTGTGTGCCCATTCTCATGCGCGTGAACAAACACATGATGACACAGAATGGTGCGGATTACAGTTACAGTGTTTTTTAAAAGTTTAAAGAAAACGGCAGTCAGGTTGACTCATTACTTATTTATAGGAGGCATGTGCACACCCAAATGGGTGGAACATGGCCAAGAAGCTTTTCAAGCCAGTGCAAAATTACTGGCAGAAGGCAGGACCCAACAGTTCTGCATTCCTACAGAGCAGCTGCTTGTCAACAGAGGGAGGCATGAACGTACGACTAAATTTACTTTCAATATCAGCACATAAAAATAATTTTTTAGAATTTCTGGTAAAAGGGGAGTTTCCCACACATCATTTTACATTTTATCTTTCAAACCCACTTTTCACTTGCTTAGCAAAATGCAAGTGGGTCCACTTTAAAAAATTTAAAACCCACTTCAGTTCTGCTTGGTTTAGGTAACTTTTCTCATTATTTATTGGCTAGGAAAATCTTCTTGGGAGAGCACAGGGAGGAAGAGGAGGGAGTAGTTAAATACTGTAAACTAGTAATAATAAGCACTGAGAGACTTTTCTCATTTCTCAAAGAGTTTGACATGAAAGCAGAAGTAAAAAGTCAGTATCCATTTAACAACTGGTTAAGAAACTTTTTAGTGCCTTCATACAACATGCAATTTATTTTAATTCTTAGTCTTTATTAATACTTCTAGCTCATTAGAAGAAGAGTATCAAACAACAAAAAAGTTAGTTAACTACATAACCCACACATATTATACAGCTTTCACACAAAGATTTCATAGCACATAAAGCAGTAAGCTACAAAGTAGGCCCATTGATAGCTAACAGATTGGGAAACAGAGGCAAAGACAGCTTAAATGAGTTGTGTAATGTGGCAGCAAAAGTCCAGAGCAGAGTCCCAGGTACAGGTCCATGGTAAGAGACTGCAGATTTATAGGTTATAAAGACTAACTAGAGGAGGATTACTAGGAGAAAATGACTTTTTTAATTAACCCCCAAACTAAACGTCAGTCAGTCAACTAGAAGTCTGAAAACTGTTGGAGCTTCATTGAATTTAATATAACTGAATTACTGAAAATTTACTAAAATTTCAAGTACTAAAACCTCAACTGAGAGAGAACAACTACTGCATAGTGCACTACACACCGCTCTACAAGAGACATGGAGCTAGAATGCTGGAGAAGACAGCTTGCTCCGAGTGCAATCATGGCTAGCCAGAGCCAGCACCAGTCAACCCACAGGCATGTCTTGGCTCTGCTGAAGATTTACCCTTGGAAAGGTACTGGGTTTACTGTTACTGCAGTGGCGGGATATTCAGCCTGTTAAGAAGCCTGAACCCAGGAGCTCACATGTCTGATCAGCCTAAGGGCTGTTTAACAGCTATTCACTATATAAACAGACATACTGAGTCAAAATTGTATCAAACCTTAGCTGTCTGCTATGTCCTTCCACCAAAAATGCCCAGATTAGCACTCCATAAATTCTGCAGCTTGCAGAAGTGCATGGACACTCCATAGTCCACTCCAGGAAGAAAGACAAACTGATTAGCTTAAGCATGCAATGAAAATAGCTGCTGCTAAAACAGACAACATAGTGAAGCAAACTACAGAACACATACATGATCTTCTCCTGCCTTAGGAGACAAGGGAGTGGTAAGAAAAAAGCTGGAGATGGGACATCAGTGGCAAAGTCTTTGCCACAGTTGGATTCTTCCTCCCACCCCTTAGTGAAATTAGAGTGAGAAAGTTCATTTGGAGAGTAAGGGTTATACTGAGAAAAACCACACATGGACATGGAAGCATCAGCAGCTTAGCCCCCTCAGCAGCTGAAGTGTCAGGGAAAGGCCAGCTCAAGTAAGATTTGGACCTGATTAGTATGATGAGGTAGGACATCACAAAAATCCTGAGAAAAGCAAGCCTTGGCTACCAGCAAGTAAAAGCGATACACGGTGCTGCAAGGCATGTACACAGAGATGGCTGAAAGGCAGAACTGCAGAAAAACTTTTGTGGGCTCTTCTTGCTCTCTCCATTATCTGTTTCTTCTGAAATAAAAATAATCCATCTTTGTTTCAGTTTCCCACTGAGATTCCTTTTACTTGTTTTTCTTCCCTATCATCTACTTCTATCCAGTATCTCTTAGAAATAAAAGTCACAAACTCAATTACTATCTCCACTCTGTTGTTGTGCCTATCAGCTTCAAAACTCTAAAACATTTGCTGTCAAGTGACAAAAGCAATCCTTATGTTTTCACTACAACCACTTTTCTTCACTGTATACCACCATAAGAGCTGTCCTGCAGTGTATAAGGACCCTACATCCAGGATTTGCTTCAGGATTTAGTCACTTGGTTGCAGAAGTCTGCCACATTCTCTTCCACAGCAGAAGCAGGAAAAGTACTCTTTCCTTGCAACCACTGTTCACATTTGCTTTAAATGCCAAAGAACTGACTTTCCTAGACCTGAACTTTACCTAGGTACTGACTTTACCTAGACCGTAAACTGGAGAATCTGAGAAACAGGCTCACTCTGTTTTCTGCCACTGGCAAAAATACTATTTCAAACAACTGTAACTTCAAAAAACACAACTCAAAACACCAAATCTTACATTTCTTACATAGAGAAATTTCAGGTGCTCATTTTATTCTTACTGGCCAAAAACTAGGCACTAGCAAATGTACAGGTACCAAAATGATAAAGGAGGAGGAGGATTACAGATCATATACTTAACACTGCCAGCAGAATAGGACAATGTCACTGAAAATGGAAGTCTACCCTTCCCTTATGTCCCATCCTTGTCCACTTGGCTCCCACACATATATCCATCTTGCCCATATACCTACCTTACATAAGCATTTGTGTAACTGTGTGCTGAACCAGATCAGGGAATGAACTTGCATACAGATCAACCTCTTCTTTGCAAGTTTAATTTTAACTCATGTTAGTTTGCCAATCCCCAGCTTGCAGGAAGAGGAGGAGCATGGTGAAGCAGAGAGAAGCAGAGGCAACAGCATGGCCTTCTGCATCAACAGTAAGTTATACATCCAAACTTGCTCAGGGAACCACTGCAAGTAGAATCTACCCTCCGTCTCACTTAACACTTTAGACACCTAATTTTTTTTCTAAACAGAGCAATACAAATCAATTAGAGTGAAAAAGACCTTTTTTTTTAAATCTCACAGATACCTTTTGTCCCATCAGAACTTGTTAACTCTGCCCTTGGTATGTAAAGCAAAATTGTGAGTTCAAAGGTGTGTCAAACTGACTATTTTCACCTATATCACTGTTGTTCCATCTAATAGATTTTTGCTGTAAGCTAATCTCTTTAATTTGTAAAATGACACACATAGTCAGTTTAAACATTCTAAAGCTGTACAGGAGCAATACAAGAGAAACTGAGGAATTCTTAGTTAATAAGTATTTCAAGTTATAATAAAAACACTTTAGGAACTTGGCTTGTTTTACAAAGTTAGTTTATACGACTATTGCAATGAGCAAGTTTCCGATTTCAGAATGCTGAAAGCAACCATTAACACAATTCTAGAGGGAAGGTGGGAGGGTAAAAATGTGCATTTCTCTGGTGATTTTGATTTCCAACATTCATTTTCCAACCACTAGTTTTAATAACATTAAGCAGTACTCTAAAGAAATGCTCAAGGACATAAGTGGAATCTTAAATTAATTCCTCCATACGGTTTCTGTGAACTTAAAACATCTCATAGATAATACTTCCCTCCAGGAAAATACATCCTATTACAAATAGAAATTGCTTTTATCAAGTTCTAAAGGAAATGGTCTCTGCCTGCTTTTGTCCTTAAGCAACTAACATCAACTACAGAAGGGTTATTAGCACAAGAAAAAGTACAAAAATCCTTTCTGTTGCTAACATGGATGCGCACCGTGAACAGTATATGGAAGATCTCTATTTTTAGACGTGTCTGCAAAGTGAGGCCTTTGCTGAACATTCCAGTAGAATCTAAATAATTCACATTTAGGTGAGATCATAATACCCTGCAATACTATAGTCCACATGCTGCATCTTCTAACTTGCTATTAACTCAAGGTACGGAGCAGAAGTTTAGATTCCCTTCAAGCCCACAGTGTATACAGAGCACTTTAAAAAACAAAAACCTAGTACCAAAAAGTTCTTTCTCTAATATCTATCTATATTAACCTCTTGTTCATAATGAAATAGCTCAGCAGTTGAGGAGCCAGCAAATCCTCCCTCCTCTCATGCGTGGCTTTCAGGAATGCTGCTATGTTGAAAAGGCAAAATTATCATTGCCCAACAACATGCAATCCAACAACAAAATCCCACTCCAAATGGCTTGACAGGAGAACAAATGTATCGATTTTTATAGACTTACATCAACTCCAAGGTGTATAAACTGACACAATACTATTCAAAGGAATCAAAACTGTAATGCTCCTGTCCTATATTCTGTACTGCTTTGAATCTTGCCATAAAGTTACTGCTGAATATTTAACTGACAGGAATTAACAGCTCAGCCAAAAAACTGTACCTAAAAAGTCACTTAGCACCTTTCAGTTACCTTCAGGATCACAGAATGATAAAATATTTTGGGTTGGAAGGAACCTTTTATGGTCATCTAGTCCAAATCCCCTGCAATGAGCAGGGACATCTTCCTTTATATCAGGTTGCTCAGAGCTCTGTCCAACCTGACCTCAAATGTTTCCAGGGATGGGGTTTCTACCACTTCCCTGGGCAACCTGTTCTAGTGTTTCACCACCCTCACTGTGAAAAATTTCCTCCTTCTATCTAGTCTATATCTCCCCTCTTTTAGTTTAAAACCATAACCCCTTGTCCTATCGCAACAGGCCCTGCTAAAGCCCGAAACAACTCCAATATGGTAAAAAATTGAAAGATACACTACATGAAATTATTTTCTTATTTCTACAAGTATGAGTGTGAGCGTATTTGGTGTTATCTTCCTCAGTTTGGGCACTTTCCTAAATTTGGACTTGTGTCCAAATGACATAAGTCTGACATCAGAAAAGATTCAAGGTAAGCATAAAAGTTATACTGATTTAGAACCACAATTGAATTTAATGTTTTAAAAACACTTGCACTTTCATTTAAGAATTAACAAGGTGCATTTTAACAATAAAATAATTTGCTCTGGTGGCAGATGATGCTAGAATGACTGTTGAGCTTTCTGCCACCACCTCCAACTGCACGTTTCTTCTGCGCCAGCTCCTGCAAACACATAAGCTCCTAGTAAGACCCGTCAGGGAGCTAATCCTGTAAAAAATGAGCTCTGCAGGAGAAAAGTGAATATTTTCTTTGGGTTAACTCCCTGAATGAGCTCACCATGAGTCAGGTGAGTGTCACCTGCCAGGCCATTAAAATGGGTTGCAATGTCTAGTGGTAGTGGAGAGGGGCACGAGACTGTCTCCTTGTGGTAGAAACTATCCATTAGCTCAGCCCAAGGACAGGGCACATGTTGCAAGTCTGCAAGTTCACACATTCACCAGTTTTATTCTTCTGTCATGCTTTTGCTGGCTACTGTAGATCTTAAAAATAACTTAAGAGTAACAATTTTACCGTATCTAAAAATACGGATCCATTGAGAGCCGAGGTTTTTTTAAAAAGCATATTTGGTATTCTACTTCAAGAACTCTGATTTAAGAGAGTATCAAACTAAGATTTAAACAATGTTCTTCAAATACCTCCAAGCAAGTACTCTCGCAAATACCTAACCTCCCATGTTCCTGGCTTTTCACTGCAACATTTGTTAAATAAATTCTAAAGGTCATTTCCATGGCTCAGGAGAATTTGACTAATATTATGATAAATATTCTTGGAGAACCTAACAAAAAAACAAAAAAAAAAACCAAAAACAAAACAAAACAAAAAAAAAACAAAAACAAAAACAATGAAATAAGTGTAACATTACTTTTATGGATGTCATTATCTTTGATCTACATCCAAATGCATGCTAAAAATAGTAAGAGCAGGGTTATATTAAACCAGGAAAGTACAAGGTGTCTTGATGCAAAATTTGGTTTACATAAAATAGAAAAATATTCTTACAGCAGACGTAACTTAAAACAGCTAAAAGGAAAAACACCAGACAAACTGCTCCCCATCTTAAGACAACACTGAAGAGCTGGTATTTATGTATTATGCAAGAAACTGATCCCAGTGCTATCATGCCTGAGGTACCACTCCTAGGAGCAAAATTCACTGGTGTGAGCATATGAATAAAAATTAAAGATATATAAAATTTTTGGTTAACCAAGAATTTAAATTTGTTACTAAATAATTACATTTACTCCTAATTTCAAGAACAGATAGTACACATCCAGAATAACATCAGTTTTTTCTTACTATGTTCAAGATGCAAAATAACTATTCAAAATACCTGAATTCTTCAGAAATGTGCAATAATTTTTAAAAAGGCAAAAAGATTCTGAATACACCTTTAAATCAGCAAGGTACCAAAGGGATTTTTTTAAATGGCTTCCTTTCTTTCACTGATGTACCCCAGAATCCATTAACTAAAATTTATTCGCATACCAAGAACACATTAAGACTTCACAAATTTCTGTTCTTCTCCCTTCTCAGTTATGCCAACATCAGTCAAGCACTATGATTCCACAGCCAGGAAAAATAGTCATCTTTTTCGTAACAGTAACCATCACCTCCCAAAGTTCCAAGAGAAAAGATGGAGACATTAGGCACCAGCTTTGCTGCAACATCAACAACAGATAAGACCTGTAAAGTAACAGCACTAGTCATGCAAAGCACCTGGTGCTGCAGGCTGGAAATAGCAACACTAGTAAAAAAATTCTCTAGGGTATTTGTTATTATTATCTTAGATACTATCTTGTATTTCCTATCAAGATATCAAGTTCATGTATTGCATTTGAGTGTATATATATATTTAATAGTTCCATGAACACATACACTTCCCTTAAACATATCTGAATGTAGACTTTTCAGGTGTTCCTTCTCAGGCTGTATTTAATTACATCTCAGCACTCTGCCAAAGCAACAGCTGTCTCCTTAGGAAAGTAGTAATTGTAGCATGAATATCAGGGTTGTACTTGCTTCCTGCTTTTGCTCATGGCTACTATTCCAAAAGGAAAAAAACCAAAAACCAAAAACCACACAAATATACTAACATCTGGAATTTAACAGAAAAAGTGACAATAAATACCAAGGAACGAGGTAAAAAAAAAGATTCATACCAAAACCCCATTTCTGGCCACTGTTACTAGGTATCGTGACAAAAAGTAAATTTTTATTTCAGAAAATGTCTGTGACTTCTGGCTTGGTTTATCCATATCTTTTAAGAAAACATTTGCTCTACATCCCAAAACTAATCCAAGCCCCTGATTACTATTAAAGAGTCAAGAACTATCCATGTCTCACGAAACTTAATTAGCGATTGTAAGTTTCTTTGACATACTGGGGCAACTACAAAAAATAACCAAATAAAAGCAGTGGCTTTATACACAGATTACACTACAATTCCTACCATATCTACTGCTGATAATACAATAGCATTATTAGAACAGATTTGGCATATTAACCATGAGGTTGTTTGTCTCATGCCAAATATTCTAGTTAAAATGCAAGTGGCAGCAAATACTATTCTTTTTGCAGCCCTTGGTAGCACTTCACTTAAGTATGAGGAGTGGTGGGAAACTTTAATGGGAAAAGGGTAACTAAGACACGGCAACTGGCTGCCCTCGTAATCTGCAGTCAACTTAAAGAGCCACTTCAGGTCATGAGAAATTTCAAGATGACAACTCTTTCGTAGTTCTCTTCCCACGGTCAGAAAAAATACCACATGGAAAAGAAATACTCCACAAAAAAAACTACTCTTTCACTAGCTTTCATGGTAACTTGCACGTAAGCCAAACAATGCACAAGGGTATCAATCACTTTCCCACTTAAATGCCTTTTCAGAGTCATGCACAAACTTATAAGAATGTTCAACCAACATATATCAGCTGGCTCATGTACTGTTTTCGGATATTGGTATCTGCAATCCTTTTACCGGATCTAGCATCATTGTCTGAGCTCAGATGACTCAGATAAAAACAATGTGAAAACATAGTTTGTTTTCATGTTTAAAGTCTCCATTGGTCTCCTGCAACAATAACAGGAAGAGCTGTACGGATCGATACGCAAGATTACTAATAGGACTTTTCTTCTCCTACCAACAACACGCACGTGAAACTTTCTTAACCAGGTAATACATGCAACACTTACCAGATCTCTGTGGAGCACCCAGTTTGCATGGAGGTAATGGATTCCATCGAGGATCTGGTAGAGTAGGGATTTAACCATAGATCTTGGCAACTGCATGGGCTTTTTATTTGCTTTTGAGGCACGGTGAAACTTGATAATATGCTAGAAATAAAACAAGTAGAAACATGAAGCATGTTAGACACGTAGAAAGGTTTTTTGTTGTGTTGGGTTTTTTTAAAACTATTAACACTAAATAATGGAATGAAATACAAAGTTTGTTGAACTTTGCAATTAAAAGTAATAGTGATGTGCTCACAATTTTCTTAAATTGTTTTGTTCTCTAAGTTGCTTTAAAAATCAGCTGTCAAACTTTTGTTAATATCTAAAGACTGGCTACTTACCTCCAGTAAAGTGTCTTAGACATTCTTCTCCCTCCCTCCCTCCCTCCTCCCCACTGCAGATCCTCTCATCCTCAGCTGCTAGAGCAGAAGGTTCCAAACCAGCAGTATCTACCAAAAAGAGGATCACACTTCACACCTTCCCTTCTCCTCTCCAAAAACACCCAGGACAAAGCACTTGCAACTACTTTACTATTCCCTCCTAAATCACAATCCCCGTAGAGAGAGATTAAATAAATACTTAAATGTTTTAAGGGCAGGGGGAAAAATAAAAAAACCCCACACCACAATATTAGGGTGACATCATGTGCAAACATCTAAGAAGGGTTGTACTCTAACTTCCAAGTTTTGGCTGCATACTTCATTGATGACAAGCTAGTGGTTCTTGGATTACAGAAGTCAGCCCACTAGAGGACAAATACTGCTTGAAAACACAGAATGCAAAAAAGGACTCCAGCATTAGTCAGCTGAAGGAATGAAAACAAGATTATGAAGAGATTGCTGAGAGATCATGAACTATTCATAAACTAATTAATATTTATTGTAAGATCAATGTGGAAATTATGGGTTAGGTTTGGGTTTGCTACCCCATACAAGAAATAAAGTAGGATGAGGCCCTTTTACCTTTTCAATCCTCAGACAAGTTGGGGCTCTGCAAGGCACAAACTCAATCTTAACATATCGCCATTCAGCAAACAACTAAATCCATTCATTCAGATTTAAAAAAAAAAAAAAAAAGAAAAAGAAAACAGAGAACCCCACTCCTCCTTTTTGAAGGTGATTCAAAGAACCATCTCAAATAACAAAACAGTTTTCAATTATGTGCTTTTTGAAAGACAGAAATAATAAAAGCAGTTTGCATTTTTACTGAAAGCGATTCAAAATGCTAATCTGTAGAGTGACAAGACTACTAATTACCCAATTCTTTAAACAGGATTTGTCTAGTTCAAGATCATTCCCCTGCCCAGGTTAAAGAGGTAGCCAGTGGCTGTGCTTTCATTAGACCTCTGCTTCCTCCACCACCAGCCCCTGCCAAGTTTGTCACTACCATTCCCAATGAAAATGGTAACGGGTTAATTTTTCCTCACAGTAAATGTTACCTCTGGCTGCCACCAGTACTTTAGCCACTGTCAAACTGTGCTTAGCAAAGGTGAAGACAATATTGTTTAAAGATAAATAAAGCAAAAAAACCCAAATTAATTAGAACAAGAGCCCTCTTACTCTCTATCAACAGCAATGTTCCCACTGAGCCTTCCACTACTACATGTACAACAGTGATGGCTGTTTATTAAAAAGCAGTAGAAATCTACAGGATTATCAGTTTTTAATATACAAATGAGGATTAGTAAACATACCAAGCTCTTAGTACCTGATTCTTTAATTGTGCAATCATTCTGAAAATTATAATGGAAAGCCTTAAGGGATCATTTCCTTAGAAAAGTTTTTTCTTATCATATCACAAGATTACATACCAAAACTTCAACTGGGAGTCACAGAATCATTAAGGTTGGAAAATACTTTTAAGATCACCAAGTCCAACCATCAACGCAAAACCCTACCTTCCAGTACCACACAATGCTCACCAGATAATGACCTTCATGTGTACTTACAATATGATTTATAAACCAGTAACAATACCATAAACCCTAAATTAATACCTTTATTAATACACAGTATGAAAAATTACAGGAGCAAAGGTCACATTACAGAGACACATAAACTCAGTTCAGCCCTTTTTCAAGGTGCATGTAATCACTAAAAGGGATTTCTATAGCCATTTAAAACTGACTAGTATCCACACAAAACATTAATCCTTATAATAAAGGCATATAGAAAAATGAAACTGAAAAAAAGGGGCTCATGGGACACAACTAACCATGGATGCATTGTAGAGGAACATTCTGCCTCCGGCCCTACCACAGCCCATCTGGTACCTCTTGAGGAAGGCAGCATGATGGCACCAGGCTGGTGCTCCTGCTGTCTGCCCCTGCCCTCCCCTGTGTCTCCCAGGTTCCTTCCAATGGATTGGGAACCCTGCCAAAGGTTTTGTCCTGTGAGAAACTAAAGCACCGAGCAGACACTTAAAGGAACAGAAGAATCTGTTCAGGAACAAGATACTATTTAGTAATCAAGCAACTACGAGTACGCCAGGGCCATCCACTCAATCGGCAAAGCAAAACTTACACCAGGGTAGAGGAGGGGAAGGTTTCCTGCAGCGACTCAAAGCAGCAGCATCCCTCTCATTCCACAGAAAAGCATAGGTGAGCTTCTGAGGCAGACAATCTGCCCTTATGCTGAGCTTTATGTATGCAAGTTACCTCTAAACTAGAGCTAGCACAACTAAATCAGTGTAACGCTAAGCTAAGTTACCCAGACAGACTTGTCAGCCATGGCTGACCACCACACTTACCAAAGCTGGCTCATGCTCCAGAAGACAGAAGAGTTTGCTCTTATCTGCCTCTGAAATACCACTTTGACACATCCTAAGTCATTGCTCTGATGTTAGTTTATCCCAGTCAGAAAGGCTAAGAAAGCACACTCCTTGAAGGAGTTCTTCAATTGCAGAAGTAAATTAAAAGTTATAGTTTTGCCTTAAGCAAGCAATACCACCATAATAAAATTGATAAAATTCAATTTCCTACAAAAGCAAATTAGAATTATTGTTGCCAACTTACTCTACAGACATTTATATTTGTCAAATCACAAACTTCATCCCATCACGGTTTAGATTAGAGAACTGAACAAAAATTAAACTAAAAACATACTGCAACGCCAAGCAGTACAGGGAATTAAAAAGCTGAATTTGGTCCATGCCATTGGAATGAATCCATAGTGCTTGTGACCAAGTCCTACTCTCAAGAGTTTTGTAAAAAAAGTAGGTCACCTGATTTCTTGTATGCAACCACCCATATGAAAAAAGACCAACACACATAACCAACACTAAACAGCAATTTTAATGGCAGTATCCATCTAAGAAACAAAAGGGAAAATAGGTGCCATGGCTGAACAGCATCTCTTCTACTGGAGGGAGCAAGCCCAAGCTTTTTCTTATTTCTTTATATTTTCAGAATTATATCTATATGTCCCTACCACTGCTGTGGGAAAATATTCCTCAAATTAAAAAAAAAAAGCAGCAAAATAGAAATAAAGGAATGGTCATAACAATTTGACAAAAATGTTGGAGATTAGGCAGATCAGGTGTACAGTAAGCTCCAAAGCAAAGGATGCCATATCAGCACAAGTACGCTGAAGGAATGTTTCAGTTGGAACAAATTCTGCTGACTTCAGCTATGTCAGGGAGATGTACTCTTTCCATGTCTAAACATTTAAGATTTAGTAGTTCAAATCCAAGACCCCAGGTGTAGAAATGGGTGCAGATGCCAGCACAGACTGGACGTTCTTTATGTATAACTACACTCTGCGAGGGAATGAGGCATTCTCTACTAGCTTCTTATGGTCTCAAGTTGCACCAGGGGAGGTTTAGATTATTAGGAGAAATTTTTTTACTGAGAGTGGTCAAGCATTGGAACAGGCTGCCCAGGGAGGTGGTGGAGTCACCATCACTGGAAGCATTAAAAAAACGTGTAGATGTGGCACTTCAGGACATGGTTTAGTGGGCACAGTGGTGTTGGGTTGATGGTTGGACTTGATGATCTTAAAGGTCTTTTCCAACAATTCTGTGATTCTTCAGTTCCTGAATAGTCCCAAAGTGCAGCCTCAAGTACAGCATGTAAGAGCCATAATCTTAAGCCTAAAGAAGGTATGGATAATTTACAGGAATTATAGGAATTGTAACCTACATTTCTCATTCCTCAGATGACTGCCCTAACCATTAGGCTTCAAAACCACACTCCTCCTTTCTCTGATTCAATAACTCTTTTTGCAGAACAGCACAGCATCAAGACTGTCCTGTGAGCTGGGAGTATAGACTTCAAACCTGACAGGTACAAAGGACATTCTGCATCTCTCTGGGAACCAGGTTATCTTGGATACCCCAGCTTCTAGCTCTCAGGTATGCTCAAGTTCTTTGCTGAATCTTACCCTTAATGGGTAACCACTAAGAACGAAGCATGAGGATTTCCACAATCCAGTCAAGTCAAAGAGGTATGTTTGTAGCAAGAAGATGAGCAGGGTCAAACAGCTTCAGCATTCTCCCCATCTTTTTTCACTGTCACTCCCTAAAGCTAACTTAATTCCCCTGTGCTGACAGGCCACCCAGCCACAACTGGAAGACACCCAGCCACATTCAGCAAAAGTTCAGGGAAGTCTAAATTGTCAGTGTGCCCTATATCAGTCGCATGCTACTGAACAAAAACCCATCTCAACGTTATCCATCCATAATTTCATTTTAATTAGTTCATTAGAACACTGTAGATGCAAGCTCTCCTTCTGATATATCTAAGATGCTTCAAAATAAAAGAATAATTCTTGACATATGAGGTAAATGAAACTCCAAGCAATATTCAAATCTATTCAGCAAAAGTAGCCAAGTCACTTTCCCTTTCTGTGCAACTGTATTTTCAGATTCCTAAATCTTCACAGAATCACTAAGGCTGGAAAGGACC
>NW_010546547.1:0-4687 GCF_000687285.1 Phaethon lepturus | reverse complement strand
CTGCCGGCGGCCTGTCTTTCGTCTCCCTCCAGCTGCGGGAGTACAAGGTGGTCGGGCGATGCCTTCCCACGCCGAAATGCACTACCCCTCCTCTCTACCGCATGCGGATCTTCGCTCCGAACCATGTTGTTGCCAAGTCCCGGTTCTGGTACTTCGTTTCTCAGCTGAAGAAGATGAAGAAGTCTTCTGGAGAGATTGTATACTGTGGCCAGGTGCGGGATTAAAAACCTAAGACGTGGGAGGTTTGTAAGGAATTCCAGCTGGGATATGTAGAAAGAATTTCTATCAAGTGCCGTTATTGGGAGTGAGGTTGAAATTCACTTATTTTTCAGTTGCTGTGAAGCTGAGTGACAAATTCATTTTTTTTCAAATTGGCAGTATATATCTAGTAACCTAAAACGAAACTTACTTCCCAGCACTTCGGAGTTATGAACTGTGCTACTAATCAGTGCTGCTGTCTGGTTCTTATGCTTTCTTCATTCACCTTTTAAGAATCATCTGGACACTCATAATCCTTGGAAAGTAGGTATTTGTATGCTTACACTCCTCTACCTCGATGCTTAAAGGACGCTCTTTAGAGATGCAGTCTTGCATATATTTTTCGTTCCATGTTGAATTAAGAAAACTCTTCACTCTGAATTACCTAGACTTGAATGTAGCTGTTGGTGTCAGGAAAGAGAGCAAATAGTTGTTTTTGTCAACAAAACTTAACGCAGTGGTTCCATTAGAGTTCTAAAATATTTATTGTTAAACTTGTAAAATGCTGATGATATACTGCCTCTAAATACTTTTGTGCTCTTCTGTAATTCCAGGTGTATGAGAAGTCCCCTCTGCGGGTAAAAAATTTTGGTATTTGGTTGCGCTACGATTCTCGTAGCGGAACTCACAACATGTACAGGGAGTACAGGGATTTGACCACGGCTGGTGCTGTCACTCAGTGCTGTAAGTATATGTAACTGCTTGAATTATAAAATGGTAGGACCAGTGTATAAGCACAAGAGTAAATCTTAAACTGGGCATAAAGCGTGCTGACTTGATCCATGACAAGATAACTGGAACACTGGAAAAATAAAGTGGGGAGTTCCTGGAGAAGTCCATAGATGTTTATGTATGGTGTATGTGGTATCTTACTCAGTACCACTCTTTATAGAGTTTCTCAAACTGAAAATATTCCCATTTCAATTATAGTAATGAGTTTTGCTATACAGACGGAGAGTTTCATGGCCTTTTAAGTGGTGTATATATTTCTTTTACTGTATTTATTGTTTTAAAATGGGTATATTTTCCCAAGTCCTGTGGAAAGAATATTTCAGATATCATGTGGAACATACTAGTATCTGTCCTTTGGAGAGCAAGTAAAAAAAAAAAGCCCTGTATCGCTCCAAGATCTCATTGCCTCAGTTCAGGGAGAATTAAAGGTTGTCCTGATTCCAATCTGTTAGTGAAATACTTGAGGGATAGACCATCTGTATAGCTGATGCTGTTGAGAAGTATTATAAACGCTACAGAATGCACATAAAAACCCAAAGAATATTATTCTTAATAATGATATTCTTGTCATGTGTGCAAATATTAAATGTATCTTGTCGCCTTTCAAAAGCTGAAGTGCTGTTGAAAGTGAAATTTAAGGTTCTACATTAACTCACAATAATTTCTGTTAATTAACATACTGAAAGATTGCTTAAGAGGTCTGAGAACTTAATTTGTCATGATACAATGACTGATAGCTCTATGTTCAAGAATACTTCTGACAGGTAAGTTTTTAATAGGTATGTCAGATCTTCATGGGAAGCATTGTAAGCACAATGGTATTTGAACAGGCATATCTTGTTGAACTAGCTGTGGACATCATGATTTGAAGGCAGGGAGGAATTTTCAGGTAGCCTTTGTGCCAATGGTGTCCTGTTCTGAAAGCCTAATTATGTGGATGAAATATCAATTCATGTTTCTATCGCTTGTCAATTTTAAGAAAAGTAAAGATAAGCTCAGATCCTACCTTTATTTGCCCCTTCCTTTTAGAAGGGAAATTTTTTGGAAATTCACAAGTCCTTCCAGTAACATATTTCAGTGTTGAATCACAGTTTTCTTGTGCAAAAAAAATGAAGTAGTCCCACGTTGATTACTTCTCTATGTGTGTACCTTCTTGAAATCAGGCAAGAAGACTGAGGTGGCACTTTCTTGGAGGAGTTTGGTTATGAGCTCCAGGAAGAACTTGCTGCTGCATGTTCCTTCTGTGATATTTCTGCTGTCACTTTAGATACTAAAGCCAGTGTGATTAAGTAGAGTTGATGAGAAATTTTAAAAGTTGTAGATGGTACTATAAACATTTCCTGAAAAGATGGTGGTAAGATTTTTGAACTGAAAATGTCTTGGGATTTATTTTTAATGAGTTCTCTTGTTACAGACCGCGACATGGGAGCCCGTCATCGTGCCCGTGCTCACTCTATTCAGATCATGAAAGTTGAGGAAATTGCTGCTAGCAAGTGCCGTAGGCCAGCAGTCAAGCAGTTCCATGTAAGTGAAGCAGCAGGGTGGTGGCTGGTGGGTCCTAGTCTAAGATGGGACTGGAAGAGGAGAGCTCTCTTGGCTGGTACAGATTGGCTTTGCTGGCAAAAACTGGGAGGGAACCAAACCTGCATGTATAGGTTTGCAGTTATGTTCTGTTATGATGAAGACTTTTAATGCTAGAACTGTTTGAAAGAAAGGCAAACTAAACCAAATATGTATTATGTTGCAGAAAACTTGCCTGTAACAGGCATTTCTTTCAAAAGGAGTTGCAAGACTAAGGCATCTGTTAGCTCCTATGAAGTATATGCAATCTGTGGATGCATTACTTCTCAGTTAGCAGTTGAATATAGCTTAGCTGCTTATTACAAACTATTTTCTGTTGTTCATCTAATACCTCAATTAATACAAACTTTTTTTTTTTGCAGGATTCTAAAATCAAGTTCCCTCTGCCACACAGAGTTCTGCGTCGCCAGCACAAACCACGTTTCACCACCAAGAGACCAAATACTTTCTTTTAAATACAAAAATGTGCTATCAACTCTGTGTTGTAATAAAGGTCTTATTTGAACCTTTGATTCCCAGTTGTCTTTTGTAAATGGTGTCCTGGATACCTAGGAGTCTCCCTTGCTACTCTTCATTTTCTGTGAACTATTGGCAGCCTACTATTTACAGCTATGATTGCCTTGGAACAGGTGAATGTTTCAGGTGCTGACTTAAATTACCAAAATATCCCATCAATAAACCAAAATTTTAATAACCAGCTTTCCAGATCAGGGTAAGGCTATTGTTCAGCAGCTATAAAATCCTACATTCATTTTGTCCCTTAGGCGTGCTATGTAAATATAGTTGGATTCAGGAAGAAGGCACTGTTTTGTGCGTGCAAAACTCAAACTTGTCAGCTATAATAATAAAGATCCCGTAAGTTTAGTTAAGCTACTTCAAGTTTTAAGCATTTAAAGCCAAAACTTACAGTTTTAACCTGAACCTCCTCAAGGATGTTGTGCACCATTCTGAATTAACTCATGTATGCACTCCTCATTGCCCCCATGATGAATCCATCTAAGACATGATCTGGAAAAAAGGGGATTAATTTGAGCAATTCGCCATCTCCCAGTCACAAGGGAGAGGAAACCAAACACAGAATGTTTGGACAAGTTAGAGGGTCCTGTAGGAGTCCCACCAGGGTAATGCCAATGGGTGGGAATAAGATCACCTGTAAGACTTTGAAACTTCTTAATTGAAAAGTCAGTCATAGAATAGTTTGGGTTGGAAGGGACCTGTAATGGTCATCTAGTCCAACCCCCTGCAAGGAGAAGGGACATCTTCAACTAGATCAGGTTGCTCAGAGCCCTGTCCAACCTGACCTGGAATGTTTCCAGGGATGGGGCATCTGCCACCTGTTGCGCAACCTTTGCCAGTGTTTCACCACCCTCATTGTGAAAAATTTCTTCCTTATATCTAGTCAAAATCTACCTTCTTTTAGTTTAAAACCATTACCCCTTGTCCTATCGCAACAGGCCCTGCTGAAAAGTGTCCCCATCATTCTTCTAAGCCCCTTTGAAGTACTGGAAGGCTGCAAGAAGGTCTCCCCAGAGCCTTGCCAGGCTGAACAACCCCAACTCTCTCAGCCTGTCTTCACAGAACACCTCTTACAGGAGAGGTGTTCCATCCCTCTGATCATTTTTGTGGCCCTCCTTTGGACCCTCTCCAAAAGGAGAGGGCCCATGTCGTTCCTGTGCTGAGGGCTCCAGAGCTGCATGCAGTATGCCAGGTGGGAGCAGTATGCAGAACAGAGTGAAGGGGCAGAATCACCTCCCTCGACCTGCTGGCCTGCTGCTTTGGATGCAGCCCAGGATGTTGTTGGCCTTCTGGGCTGCGAGTGCACGTTGCTGGCTCATGTCCAGCTTTGAGCTGGGCTTCAGATTTAAATTTCATAAAAACCAACACATCAGGGCAAAGAAGAGCCCATTACAATAACCAGTGCTGTCAAGCCGAAAATATCAACGCATGTTATGGAACTGGCCAAGCTGTCGGCTGGTCATCAAACGCCGCTGTGATGCTTTCTATTTGCCCTCTGGCTTCGGAGCCTCTAGGCCTCGGGGCTTCCAGACCCTCTGAGTGAGGCACACACCGGAGCTCATAGCCGTGGCGAGGCCAAGCGGCTCATCGCGCGGCAACC
>NW_010546546.1:479-918 GCF_000687285.1 Phaethon lepturus | reverse complement strand
GGCGGGGCCGGTCTATTCTGAGAGCTGCCAGCGCTCGGTCACCCTCGCCGTCTGGATCTGGGGCCATCTACCCAGTGTCACTCGGGGGGCACAGTTGGGGTCACCAGCTTTGCAGCCGTCGGGGGTGCAGGCGACCCTGGCTGCAAGCCCAGGCGCCCCAGGGATGGGCTGGGGATGCCAAAAGCCCTGGCACAGCTCTCCTGCAGGCTCCCATCTCCCTTACCGTGAGTAACCGTGGCTGGCACCAGCCTGGTGGCTCTGGGACCCCAAAAGGTCCCTTCTGCTGTCTCTCAGCTGATGCAAGGCTTAATTCGACAGCAAGCTTTCGCTGCAGCGGGCGGAGAGCGGGGAGAGGGGCTAAAAGCACAGCCATGAGTCTGCCTTTTGTATGTCGGGCAAACATCTTGAAGCACTCGGTCAGCGGCTCCTCCGTGCTCAG
>NW_010546546.1:0-440 GCF_000687285.1 Phaethon lepturus | reverse complement strand
GTCGTCAAGCTAATGAGGACTGAAAGCAGGGTCCTGCCTCACGCCCCTCTGCCACATCCCCTGGGACCCTCGGGCTGTGCATAGCCCCCAAAGACAAATCCGTTGCCCAGAACAAGCTCAGGAGCCTAATGGAGCAGCCGGGGAGAAGCGTGGGGGTCCCTCGCATTGTAACGCGGTCCGGCAAGAAGGTGCAGGCAGGGCAGGCAAGAGGGATGTACTAGTCTTTGAATTGCACAAGTTTTAAGGAGCTGCTTTGCATTTCACACGAAAGCTCTTGCTTAAGTTCAGTCAACCACCCGTAGCTTTCGGTGGCGTTTTCACAAGCGGCTGACGGCGCGCGGCCGAGCACAAACGCGGCTCCCCAAGGGCCCTCGTGGCTTTGAGCCAGTGCCAGCTCCCCTCCAACGCTGCCAGCACACCTGGGTCACCATTGCTCTGGA
>NW_010546545.1:0-5184 GCF_000687285.1 Phaethon lepturus | reverse complement strand
TGAACGTATCAAAGCACTGAGGGTTCAATTTTTAAATTTCTGTGAAATTCTGTTAGCAGACAGTCCAACATGAGAACTGGGCATCTTCTGATGGTGCATGAGTGTGTTTGCAGTCCAGAAAGTGAAAAGTATCTGTATGAAATTTCCATGAAGAAACTCTCTTCTTTCTTCTGTATCCAGTAACTAATCTTTACCTTTTAATGCCCTACAGTATCTTTTTACTGCTTTCTACTTAGTAACAGAGTTAAGGTGTGTGCGATATCACAAGATCTGTTTACAAGTAGAATCTTTAGCTTTTAAACTGTGATTAACTTCTCTAAATCCATTTATGTAGTTTAACAGGTTTTTAAACCATTTCATTTCACTGGAAATATTTCAATGATGACAAGCATCACTTCACAGATCTGGGGATATGATTGGGTTTCCAATCTCTATGACCCTGCATGATCTGGATTGTCCATCCTAAAAATTATGCAAATTATGTTTGTTTGCTTTTTTTTTTTTTTTTAATAGCTAATGGTTTAAAAAGTATTAGTTGAAAAGACAGGAATATGTTTTTCTTTAACAGTACCTGGCTCCAAGTGCAGCTTCTCCATTTTCTGTTTGGGAAAATAAACACAGAATGAGGATTTTATAAAATGTATTTTGTAACACAGAATAATAGCAAACCCCCCCAAGTCCCAAGATTGAAAACTACACAAATTCAACTACTACATTTAGTACTTTTTTTTCACCATCCACTGGAAGAGAGTATTTTATACAGCTTATTTTTCTGGCACATTAAAGCCAAATCAAAGTATCAGCCACAACTGTGTTCTCATATCTAACTCAGAACGTTAAAGAGACCAATGTATCTTTGTGTATCACATCAACTGCAGAGTGAAAAACAAACCCAGCTACTACTTGATATAATCAGGAGGAGAAAGAGGAAATCAACAGTACAAGACCACTTTCACTTGTCACAAAAGTGAAGGAAGTCTTGATAGCCGACTGAAAAGTAGGGAAAAAAACATAGGGTGTTCTCATTTGACAGACTGTATTCTGAGCAAGACCACGTTTGTCTTGGATTCTGTTGCAGTTTCATATTATGGTCACGTTTCCTTTTTTGTAGTATGAGCACAGAGCGAATACTGGTAATAACAATTTGAAATACAGCTACATTTTCAATTTACCTTCATTTCAATTAAATCGGAAGAAGAGGCATCTAAATTGTTTTCAATTTCATCATAATCTTCCTAGAAGAGTAAAAAAGGAATTACAGCATTTCTTACAAAAAATAGTATTATCTTACGGAGAAATACTACTGCATTCAATTTTCCCGAGCAATAGTACAAGAAATATTTTCCAGTATTTGATAGATCTCAATCGCTACTTCAGATTGTGACCCAAGAATGAGGAACAACGTATAAATAAGTACCTTTCTACAGCTACCTTTCATTTTAAATTCAACATGACATTGTCGACTTCGAAGTCACTCTTTAGGGAGGACATTTATTTCACATTTCTGTGGTTACTGTACATAACATGTTTTTTCATTTTCACACTTCTTTTTTTTTTTTAATTACTTTAGTTTCTAACTGAAAAAAGAAGTTATAAATGAAGCTGACTTAGGTTTCCACTGCTCTAAAACCAAAACAGGTCTTCAAAAATCTTCCTTCCTCAGGAGCTGATGTTAAGACTCAACCAAAGCTCATCGGTTACATGATTCACAACAGCTCTAATTTACAGAACATCAGAAAATTGCCTTTCAGGTTAACTGGACGTTGTCACAATGTTTCTGATTTCAGAAGGGAAAAGATAAGAAGTTGAGACAGACACCACAGGCCTAAAATATAACAAAAAAAAGGAGGCAAGGAAGGGTAATACATTCAGTTTTGGGAGTGAACAGCCTAAAATAAAAAACACCACAAGGATCCAGGAAGGATAGGATTTGGGGAGCAAACGTAACATATAGGTTACCCTGTTCAGTCAGTACCAGGAGATTGTGCTGTCTGTAAAAGACATTGCAAGTCGCTCTTAAAACCAAGTCAAAAGTCTGGCAATGTCAGAACAGGGCAATACACAGTACATAAAGATTTTCTTGTTTTATTAAACTCCATGAGAAATCTCTACAACGTAAATTCTTTAAACCAGAGCATTATTTCTGCAGAAAAGATTTCCAAATTATCTGTGAGTTGAAAACATATTTCTCTCTCTCTCTCCCCATATATATAAATATCTAGATGGCTGGGTATATGCATATATACACTTAAACACATATAAATGGGAAGAGGGAATACTGAAACTAATACATTACTTTCAATTCCAGGCTTCTTTCATGGCAAGCAAGGATGTTACTGCAAGTTAAAGGCGGCTGTGACCCGTTTACTGTGAACATTTCAAGCCTCTGATAGGTCCAAGAACATCTACCACTTAAAGAGTAGTACATGAGAGCTGTTAATGCGAAATAGAATCCACATCACATTCATGTCCTATATTCTGTTACCCTGAAATAACTTGTTCATGTGCCCATATACTTATTAAATACCACCTGAAAATTTACAAAGACCTCTACTCACTTACCTCATTTTCTGTTAGCTGATCTGGAAGTTCTTTCATTTCTGCTTCAACATTGTCTTTATTATCAGACAAAGAATCAAGAATATTATCAGGACTATAGTCTTCTCCACAGTCTACAGCACTGCCATTATCTATTTCAGCTTCATCTAACACACTAATATCCATCATGTCAATATCTTGCAAGGTGTCCAGACTTGCTTCTATATCCTCCTACAGAAAGAAAAAGGGTAGATGTGTATTTATTGCAGGTTAAATGATGCACATTCTTAGTAACAGTAATCATGATCTCACTTACCTGCCCATCTCTAGAGTTTTCTTCTAGTCCATTGTCTTCAACACCTTCTTCTTCTGGTTTTCTTCCTAAAAATAGTATCACTGAAGTGAAATATAGCACTAAATTTCATAACATGTCTATTTTTCTCTGAATTATCTATTCAACACTGACTTTGTTTCAACAGGTAATCATTAAGACCCTGAATCAGCAGAACAGGTCTGTCTGGATATAACAGAGAATGACTTGTCACTCGATACAAGTGAGCAGCATGAGCGTGAACTAGAAGTAACACAGCTACATTTTTCAACAGCTACACTCCTCTCATTCCATACTTCAACACCTAAAAAGACAACACTGTCTAGGAAGGTGTTCCAGTTAAAAAAAACCCAAACCACCTTTCATTGTTACAAAACCCCTCCCTCTTAGCATTTAAATAATTAAAGTGATTTAGAAGTAGTCTTCACTATTAAGATCTTGGATACACAGGTCACATTTAGGCACATCCATCACCAGCAAACTTGTATCGCTATTCAAAAACAACTGCTCTTTCTGTATTTTTTCCCCATTATCTTAAAGGAGGCAGCTTAAAAGTAAGTTTCAGAAAATATCTTTTAAGAACTGGTTATGAGCAGTTAAAATAAACCATGTGTAACATGCCCCACACAGTATTTAATGTTTTTGAGGCAAAATATACTTCTATCACTAATGAAGTATTTCAGAAGTTTATTTTCAAAATGACAGTTACAAAAATAAATATGACACTAACAAAAATTATACACGTTTGTTATTTGTGCAACAATGGTTCTAATTATGCCCACTATAATTTCTTGCACCTAAAAATGTATCCCAATGATGATAGAGGTTCAAGGGCTTCTAAGACAAAAGAAAAATATATATAGTTACGGCAAGGAAATTAGTAGCCGGGGCATTCGGAAGCCACCTTAATATACATTAGCAGAGCATTCCACAGGACCTGATGCTGCAGCTGCCTGCTCTGTACCTGACACAATTCTGCACTCGTGGTCATGAGTACAGAAACACCTGCAACTTACGGTCTCATCTACATGTTTCAAGATGTGCTAACGGAAGTATGCTTAGGTGTCACATTATCATTTAAGCTTGTTACTGCTCACTAAAGCAACAGAGTTTTACCATTTTCCATAAGGGAAAAAGAAAAAGCACTTTTAAATTTAATTAAACTAATGAAACAGAAGGAATCAACATTGTATGCTAAGTTCTAGCTACATGGAAACAATGGAACTGCATTTGTTTACACTTCATACCTTTGCTAGTTCTTTTTGGCATTCTCTTGTTGGTCAGTTCAGAGGCCACAGGAATTTCATCAGGATCTCCTCCTTCATCCTCAATTGCCTATTGGAGATGGCAGAATAACATCTATTGTATTGTTTGTTGGTGTGCATTTGTACTGGTTTCGGATGGGATAGAGTTACATTTCTTCACAGGAGCTGGTACAGGGCTATGTTTTGGATCTGTGCTGAGAACAGTGTCGATAACATGGGGATGTTTTAGTTATTGCTGAGCAGTGCTTACAGAGTGTCAAGGCCTTTTCTGCTTCTCACACTGCTGGGGGGAGGAGGGCAAGTGAGCAGCTATGTGGTGCTTAGCTGCATGCCAGGGTTAAACGACACCAGCATTTTTAAGGATTGTCACATGGAAATATTAGTGTCTTACCCTAGTTCAGGTCATGCAGCCAGGCAGCCGTATCAGCCGTTAGAAACACTGAATACTAAGGTGTTGTAACACGACCCCACAGCCAAATCAAGCTACGATTGAGGAACACAGTTCCCCTCATCTGTAAACAAGGCTCCCTACTCAGCAGATAAGCGCTTTATCTGTATAAAACCGAGAATGACCACTACAGGAACTCAAGTGCATGCGAGTCAGGACTGACTACGCTGTTCCGGCTTCCTGTAAGTCCGTGAAAATACGTTCCGGAGAGGTGGGAGAGATGGAGTCAGGTGAAGTGCGTACAGGGGAAGCAAGAGAAGAGATACAGGAAAGGGGAGCGCATGTATATGCTGTGGGAACGGCAGAGGAAATCGGGGAAGGACGCGCGTACGTCAGGGACCGGGAACGAGGAAAAGACCGGGCCATCGCGGAGTGAATGAGAGCAGCACTCCAAAGGAACGGAGTGCCGGTGTGGGCGGCGGCGCGGGTGCCCACGCGCTGGAGAGCAAGCGGGCGGCGCGGGCCTCTGCTGGGAGGTTCGGGCGGTGGCAAGGAGCAGTGCAGCAGCGGCGCTGCTGGCGGTGCCTGCAAGGGCAACGGCTCTACAGCGGCCCAAGAAAAGCAGCACGCTGGTGCTAAAGGACACCCGGCGGTCCCCCGGA
>NW_010546544.1:0-4814 GCF_000687285.1 Phaethon lepturus | reverse complement strand
GGCGAGCGTGCCGCCCGCCCCGCACCAGCGCGACCGCAAACACGCGCTGCTGCTGCAGAAGGAAGGGTGCAATTATTAAGAGTTTCGCATGGATCGCCTTCTCCAGTCTTCCGAGCTTTGGCACAGGAAAGGGTATTCTGACTTCTTAAACCCAGAGAATCTTTATAAAGTGAATACTGATGCTTCAAGTCAAGTACTTTGACGATTTAAAAGCGGAAGTAAGTTAGAGCAGGGTTTGATTCTCCCCATGAATGACCTGCAATAGATCTGCCAGTCTCCACGTGACGCAGGCTACCATGAGCTGCCTAATCCCCTCCCTGGGAAATGGCGTTTTATCTTTGTAACGAGAGGTAGACTCGTTTGTATTCATTGCTCGTCCTGCAAGCAAAAAAAAAACCCCAAACCAACACACACATACAAAACAGAAAAAAAACTAGTTGTGACATTCGTTTCTATTTTAAGTCCGAATAACGTGACGATACTGTCCTTCCGGGAGGGTGGTTATTTTATTTATCTATTTCCATCACGAAGGATAACAAGACCAGCGCACAGAAAAAATATTATTGCTACTAATTGTTCACCCTTACGATAGATAACATGTGACAACTGGACTTCTGGAATCGGAAGCATCTTTGCCCGGGTTGGAAGAGGGGAACTGGCCTCAGCAAACCCGCCGGCGCTGCAGCGGAGCAGCCCGGTGAACCAGCGGGGAGGGACCTGGTGTCACCCCAGCGGTGCGGATGTCACTGGGTTGTGGAAATTCTTCCCACAGACCAAACTCAAACCAACTTTTCAATCTCTCTGCAAGAAATGGTATCTTTTGACTTCTGCCTTCAGCCACCGGATTCTTTAAAGCAACAGATTCTTTAATCAAATCTTTACTGGTGAAAGCATTTTTATCAGCATACTTATTTAAATATTCTTTGTCTACTTAAAGCAAGGCAGACCAGCTTTCTATCTGCAGACCCTGGATTGAAGGAAGGGAATGATTTATTCCACACGTAATGCAAGTAAGTGCATTGACTTGAGAGAGTAGAGGGTTTGTTCTCTTGAATGGTCACAAATGAATGAAATCAAGAACACCTAAGAACTACCCTCCCCCCAGCTAGGAAACACATGCTTTTGCATCTTGGTAATTGTGGCTTCACCAGGCAAAGCTAAGACACCCTTGGTCTGCACATGGTTTATGTTAAACAACATCCAAGGGAATGAAAATTTACTTGAGCCATGGGTACAAAACCTCTCTAATGACAAGTCTTATGGTTTAAGAGGTGATGGCAGGATTGAGAGAAAGTCATTCTATCCAAAACTGGCAGGAATGAAAGAGGCAAATCAGACAGAAAAAAACCCTCAGATTATAGCACGAAATGATCAACTAATAAGACAAAAGGAGGCCAACTTTCAAGAAATTGTCAGCAACCTGTTTCCAATAGTGACCTCTCCAGAAAGCACAGCTGTACTTAAATAAAGTACATTAAATCTATTTGCTGTGTTAAGCAATGAGGTATCTTCCACAGCAAACCTTTCTAATTAGCCAAGCCACATGGGAGCACACACTTTTGTCAGGGTAAGAAGCAAAACGGGATAATGCGCGGCAGAAATGCTTGGCCAGACCTTCAGCTGTGGTAACTGGCGTGGCTCTACTGGGCTCAGCAGGGCTTCTGTCATTAACCTGAGCTCTTCATATTTACTCTTCTGCCTATAAATATAACATATAACACTATGAATATTAACAATAAATATAATAAATACTATAATAACTTGTATTATCTATGGATAAAAATTATATTACCACTGGCCCCTATTGGGCCATTAATTCAGAAACAGAATTCCCCCTTTAATTCTGCAAGAAGACAGTGATAATGATTTTTTCCACAATTATGCTGCAACATCATACCAAACAAAAAGAACCAGGCACCCTTTTGAGGACCAGCTCCCTGCAATGACTTTGATGATCACCTAAAAACTACAAAAATAAACCAAAGAAAACCAAAGCCAACATACTTTTAGTCAGCAGCTCATGAAATTGCTCCTTACTGATTTTTGTATGTTATAAGCAGGGAGGTTTTAGATCTCCAGTGAAGCATCTCAGTTTTTTGAGAAGCCCCAGTCTTCTGCTCTGATGCCTGACCTGCGCCGATTTGCCATATGACACTGCACTAAGGCAGCGACACTGCAAGAGAAAATCCTGTTCAAATTTCATATGAAAGCTTCCGTTATCAATACAGGTGTTATATTTAGTTTAACTGATGATCAGTAATCACATTTTCATAAGAGTACGCAAATAGTAAATTTGCAAAAAGCCACCTTCACTTCCCAGTCTCGGGATTAGCCTCTGCAATCCTTCAGTTCCTTTGTGGAACAAAACGTTGGACTTTCCCACACTACCAGTGAAAACTCTGAGCTGAGAAAATGCAGTAAAATTCCCTTTGTAGGAGCCTAAATGAACATTTTTTTCAAGCACTCTGATGGCATGCTTTTTGCTCACTCAAGCTTTGCTCTGAGTTTTTGTCTTTGAGAATATTTAAAGTGCAAAATTCAGTCAAACTCAGCATGTTCCACTGGGTTCTATTTCAGCCTGATTTAATTCTGGTGTAAAAATATACTCTGATTCAGTTTGATGGAAATTCAACCTGAAGTCTTGAAATAAATCTCCACCAAAACACACGGAGTGAGAATTTTTTCTTTAAATTTGGCTTTCAGGTCCCGGCCAAAGACTAATGCCCAAAGAGCAGCGCTGGATCTCCATTCCCACCGGCAGTTGGAGCTCAGAGGTCAGAGCGTCCCTCGCGCTGCTCCTCCCTCTAACGTCGTCCTGTTCTTCTAGAAGCACGCGCCAAAACGCGGGGAAATTAAAGGTTTGGGGATGTTGTAGTCTTTTTCCAACAAACTCCAGAGCCCTGTGGCCGGAGCACAGCTATAGAGATTTTCATGTGCGGACTTACAGGAGTTTGTTTTCAAGGTTTTCAGGACGGGCTGCAAACCAGGATGGCCAGGGCTCTCTTCACCGTATTTTCAGTAGAGGAATTTTTTTCGCTGCCTTAGCAACTAATCAATGAGCTCCTACAAGTTGCTAATCGCTTTGTTAGTAGATCCAGAAGCCGCACTGGAAAATTTTTTTACACCAGCGATTTATGAAGGAGGTCCCTAAGGCCATCGGCTATTGCAGCTGCAGCGTGCTCGCAGCGGCGCTGGGCTTACGGACGGAAAGGCACGGTACGTGGCGGACAGCCACCGCCAAGCCGTCAGCAGGGTCACGCTCTAACGGAACAGGTCATATTTATGGGTATTTCAACAACGTTTACACCCAGCTATGGAAACGTGGACAGTGTTCTCACAAAGCTAGACTTCTCGCTTTCTGTAAAACGTTATTAGAAAACTAATATAACAAGCTAATTTGGGAAAACTAAGGAGAACCTCCTACACAGTACTCAGTACTCCTACACAGATGCCCAGTGTACTGCTGCTTACTCTCTATTTTATTTACCCAGCTCCTACCAGCAGAGATAAAACCAAGGGACATTCCTTCCAGAAGAGAAGTCCAGACTTCCTAGGAAGGCCGTGCTAAGGGCACAGAAATAACCACCAGGCTCCGACGCCGGCCCGGGGAAGGGAGATGTCCTCTCACGCACTAAGCTTTTATGTTCCATGTTCATATTCAGACCTGAATCTTTACGGACCTAAGAGGCATCGCAGGTGTCCAGCACTTCCCAAATCACCAAAGTAACACGCTCCCTCCCATCAGCAGAGTCGAAGCTCGAGTTCCACTGTTCCTCAAGCACTTGGGTCAACATCGGGAGGCGTAATAGCGGCAGCCATGTTTTAGGGTATTCCGGTATCAACTGGAGCGCGTCCTCTGAAAGCAGCAGGGTGAAATCGCTCAGGCAGGATTCTTTGGACTGGCCAACTCACTCGCCATTACGCTTTAGTGACGACTGAAGCAACTCAGGTATAACTCACTTCAGTCTATTTTCTTCCTTTACAAAAAATATAGTTTTAAGCAAGTTTCATAAAACGTTGCTCTTGCCTTTTGCAAAGATGTAATTTATATTTTGCTGCTTCTCTCCATATTTACTGTATGTTAGCCTTGAACTTGAAAAGCTGAAAAAAAGGCGAAGAAACTGAGAAAATGTTGTGGTTACAAATTTAAACAAATCCAGGATGGCTGGAAAAAAAACCAACAACCTGCTGCAAGGACGCGTTTGTCTGTGTATACAATATGTTGCTGATATTCATTGAATGGCAAATATCTGTGTTATGTTTTCTTATTTACACTCCTTTGCTCTTTCAGTTTTTGTTTTCAGAAGAACCACAACTACATTTCAGCAAATTTTAAAAAAGGCCCGACCTCATCAGACTGAATAAAGCTGCAAAAAGCAGCCGGTGGGAGCCATTCCACGCCCCGCCGCAGAGAGCAGCCCAGGGACGCTGGGCCACTTCCACCCGCGATTCTGCGTCCCAGGGCAGCAGATGGGGCTTTCCCCGTTTCCACACCTCCCCAGGACACCAGTGGGGGAATATCTCACGGGCACACATCTACTTTTATTACAGCAAAACCCTCCTCTGACCAGGCAGCCTACCAGAACGGTGCTGTGGGACCTCGTGCGCGCCCTTCCTGGAAAACGTCCGGCTCAAGACTGGTTTAAAATACGTTGTTGTTTTTTTCCCCCTAAACGCCAGCCCTCCCTGGTTAACGCTTTAGTCACGACCGTCCCTCCCTGGACCCCAGAGCCAGAGCAGCAGCGGTGCACGCGTCACGGGCGCGGCTCTGCTCCGGCCCGTACCTGTTGCCCCCGCGGCAGCGCAGGTGGCGG
>NW_010546543.1:0-12867 GCF_000687285.1 Phaethon lepturus | reverse complement strand
CCTTCGGGGGCTGCGGGAGCTGCGCCTCTGCGGGTGGGTCCCTGCTGCCGGGATGGGGTTTGGGAGAACGCGACCGGGTCGTGTCGCGCCGGGCGTCCTGTCCCCCTCTCTGTTGGGAGTCGTGGGCTGGGTGGCTGCAGCTGGACCCCCGCACATTTGTTTCAGGGTAGGACTTTACCAGTATCAATCTTGGAGTTTTTCTTTCAGCTAAATTTAATTTAAACTGACTCAGCGGTTGTAAGAAGCTCAGGGAGAAATGTCAGTTTGGGGACTGCTTTCTTTACCTTGGGTTTAGAGACCTCTCTCTGTGTGTTCGGTAACGATTTCTTTTTGTAAAATAATTTTGTTGTGCTTTATTTACTCCTCGAATTTAACAGTCCTCCAAGACAGATAGGCTTGTTAGAGGCTGCAGTAACCAGCTCCACAGCACAGGCAGTGCCCTTGGCCGTAACAGGTGCAATGTGCATATTCTTATGAACAATGAAATGGTTTCAGCATTCAGGTTTATTTGTATGCTCTGCATTTCTGTGACTCTGAAGAAATTGTCATGCTCTGTTATGTCAAAGATGCGCTTACAGCACGAGCGTGTCCATAGGACCTAATTAGCAGGACATGGAGCAGCTGTATAGACCCCAGACCCTGTTAGTGGTGGCTTTCATACCCAGGGTGTTCCTGGGTGACACTGTATAGTTTGGGCTGTTTTGATGACTTGTGTGGGGACCCATGCCAGGCACTGACTGGTCCTTTAGTGATGCTCTGGCACAGCGTGAAACATTGGGAGATGAGGGGGAAAAGTGAAGGGCAGGAGAGGAACCAATTGTGTCTGGATTGTATTCTCTAGACTTGATGGTCCTTTAATACAGTTCCCTGCCCCTGTGTTTTCTGAGTAGGGTGGTGGTGGCACATCTTGTGGCATTACTGAAACCTAAAATACTGACACTTAGGTTTCACGGAAGAAATTTCCTGGCTGGGTATTTCAAAGATAAAGATTGTCATTGCTTT
The DNA here is from genome assembly GCF_000687285.1 of Phaethon lepturus. Classification (NCBI taxonomy): domain Eukaryota; kingdom Metazoa; phylum Chordata; class Aves; order Phaethontiformes; family Phaethontidae; genus Phaethon; species Phaethon lepturus. Next base: position 11,865 of record NW_010546543.1, on the reverse strand, counting down.
GTAGCTTCATGGGTTCCTTATTTAGGGCAAAAATCGGAGTGACACCACATTAGTAATTAACTGAATGGGAGTCATTCAGGAGTTAGAGCTGCAGATCAGAAGGAAATTAGACTGGAATTTAATTATAGCTCTCGAGCCAGTATAGCAGAAAAGGTCTATTCCAGCAGTCCTTACCCAGGTTCAGCTCCTGCTGCAGGATACCTGTGCTCTCTGGTGCAGCCAATGGCACCTCCAGCCTGGAGGTGTCTCTGCCCTCCTCGGCACTGAAAGATGCACCTTGTTGGTGCTCTGCTTTCCAGGACTCTAAATCTCACTTATTTTGCTAGGGGTGGGGGGAGGAGTGGACTGCCTATGTAGGATGGGGAAGGATAACTGGGTAAAGGGGTGAGGATGAGGAGTGCATTCATTTGTTACCCTCCGGCTCTTTACAGCTTACCACAAAGAAATGATAGTGCAAAGGAGGAGTCAAGGCTGTAGCTAGGGGAAAGTCCCTGGCAATGAATCCTTGTTAGAGATGTCCTCCTGGGTGATATTAGTGGAGGCACAGAACAAAGGCAAAGGCACCAGAGATGTCTAAGAGGTCTTAGCTTATTGTCAGAGATGCTCTGGTGCACGGGCTTGGAGTTATGCGTTGTAGTTTATCCCATCATGAGAGACAGTGCTTATTCCTCCAGGAAAATGGTGCTAAAGCAAGTCACGATGGTGTCTTTTGGGGCATTCAGTCCTCTCCAAGGGGTTTCCCCAGTGGTGGGGTCTGCCGGCTCATGCTAATGAGCTCTAATAGCAGTGAACTTTGTGGTGTTCTGTAGTACCTATAAACCTTGGGGCAGCAAAGTGTCCTGCAAAGGAGGCAGAGAAACAAAAGCAGCATTTCTACTGCTGTGTTAGCTTCTCTTGGACTTCTTACAGCCTCACCCAGTGATGTAATTCCATCCCTCATGGTTCTTGGTTTATGGCAGGTGAAGGTGGGAATATGCTTCTGCCTCCTCTGAGGCACGGCATTTTGTATAGTTCTAATTCAGCCAACCAAGAAAGAGAATTACCTTGTTAACACTGTGTAAGATTTGACTGATGCAGCTCCCTCTAGTTTATTAAGTTAAAAGTGGTGTGTAGTGTTAAAATGTAGCACACTTCACAAAAAGCCCTTAGTTGAGAAGAGAACATTTCTATTATGCCATCAAGTCAACTTCACCTAATGATGTTCAGTTGAAAGGATATAAAGTGTTATTTAATCAAATTTGGGGAAAATAATCTTAAAGAATCCTTTAAAAGTCCTTAGAAATAATTAGCAGCCTTATTTAGCTTCTTGGGCAATTTACACTGGTGGGAGAGATTTGTCCTTTTCACATCGCTGGCGAAGCGTGATGTTGCTGTGAGTAAGCTGGATAATGTTTACGGATCTGCTAAAGCAATTGAGCTCTGGATAGCAGTTCTTTAATTGCCTGAGGCTTTTCTCCATATACATGCTTGTTTAACAGAGTTTTGAAAAATCATCTCTGGAAGCCTGTTATGCTGCAGATCTAATCTGGTCAGGGAAATGTCCGTGCTGCAGTCAAGGAGTGTGTCTCTGACCACGTGGAGCTCGGTGCACCCCAGTGCTGCGGGTACCTGCCCTTGCTGTGCTGAGCTCACCTGTGCAAAAGGAGTGCTGCGTCCTCGCTCCGCTGACTTAATGCACCTGCAGGAAACAAGTCAAGGTGCGGTTGATGCAAGAGCAGAGACTTCTGGACAGCCTGGCCAGCGAACGTAGGAGACTAGTTGCTCCAAGCCATTAGCTAGGCCAGGTGTTTAGCAGGAGGTAAAAATAAATTAGATGTTTCAGATAGCTAAAATGAGAGAGAGTAGTGTGTGCTTAAAATGAACAAGGCTTTAGGGGCAGGTCTAAAGCTTTTTGCTTAGTATTTAAGTTGCTCTCTGATGCAGAGAGTTAGGAGAAGATGCTTTCTAGGTGCTGCTGATGGCTGTTGCAAGGCACATGGTGTTTCTGAGGTCTGAGTGGCAGTGCCTGTCTGCTGAGGAAGACCTGTTCTCTCACGGTAGACCATTAATAAATGAAGGAATTAATTGTAGCAAATGAATTCATAATCATAAATTTAAATCTGTGATGAGCTCCTTGGTAAACTTCATTTATTCTTTTTTCTCATTTCCTTGCTCAAGGTCTGCTCTGCCCATGGAATAGTCGTTCAAATACTCCAGGGTGCTTTTTTCTAATAGCATCACATTGGTTATGTTAGAAATGTTTTGTCTGAGCAAACTCACTCCAGACACTTTTGCCACCTGCAGGTTTCTTCAGGGATGCAGATAGCAGGTGTGTAGCAATGGCCTTTCCTCTGCTGGTCAAATGTTTGCTCATGTCCTAAACATAGCTTCTGGGAATTTGTGTTTGTTTTGGAGCTAGGGAACACTTTTCTCTTTTACCGTCTTTATATATTCAGAGGATTTAAGCATATGATTAACATTAAACATGTGAATATTCTCCCTGGACTCATTTTTTGGATCAAAGGCGGAGTGTTCAGTATGTGGAGAGGATGGAGCCCACAACCACTAAATGCAGGGAGCTGATCTGCCTCTATGCTTGTCTAAAAAGAGTAGATGACATGAGTACTTTGGATTTATGTCTGTCTGTGCCCCAAAATCCCTTTGCGAACTGCTGTCTTGATGTTCCTTATCTACAAAGGGCTTACAAGCATTAACAAACCTTTGTGGTGATGCTGAGACCAGAAGGAGTCTTTTTGCAGAAGGAGATGCTGAGAGAGTTTGGTGATCTGCTGGGACCGCTGCAGGTTATGGACGAAGCTGGGCATTGAACTTGCAGCCTTTAATTCCCAGCCCCGTAAGGCAGAGGCAGCAGCACAGCTCTCTGGCAGTACTTGGTTAAGCATTGCCGTCTTTCACACGACCCCCCGATTTCTATCTCAGCACAAAGACTTCTCCTATCATCTACTAGATCAGACCCCAATCCAAAATACAGTCTGTCTGCAGGAGTGAGTAGCGGCTTGTCAAGGGAAAGAACGTCAGAAAATTTTGTATCTGTCTCGGCTCTCAGTCTTGCTGGATGTTGCAAGGAGAGTTGCTGTGTCAAGATTCCTGTAATCTGAATGGTTGCAGCTTAGAGAAAGAGGGATTTTTCTATCTTATCTCCCGTAAGTGCAGCGATTCTTGATTTCTCGCCGATTTAAAAATACTCAAAATGCCTCTACAGAGCAGAGTCTGAGTCCATGCGTATAAATATAGATGCACTAGGTGTGTATGCCTATGAGCTGGCAAATGAATCAGTTTCCAAATCTCATATTTGTGTAGTGACACTTTTGGCTCAGTTGTTTTTTTTTTGCCTGGTTTTGTTTTGCTTCATTTCCTTAAGTTCAAAGAATCTCTTAGAAGAGAACAGGCAGACTTCAAACGTGGAAGAATGCGCTTTGCACCGGTCTTGCATGGTGTTGCTCATACAAGGCAGCATGGAGGTGAGAGGCTGGCGCCTGCCTCCCTTGCTGCTCAGCCCTTTGTCAAGAAGACCCTCCTGGACCAGTGCAGGATGCTGGGGTCCTGGCGAGCTGCGGTGGTCAGGCAGGCTTGTGCCAGTTCAATAACTGTGACAAAGGCAAGCTTCCTTATGTTTTGAAGTTTTCCTTTAGGAAATGCAATTCATGAAAGTCCAGTGTTTTGTAATATAAGGCAAGTGACAAATTTGCAACAATTCTCCGTTTCCCACAGATTAGCTGTCTGGTGTACCTGCGCGTACAAACGTGTGTAAGGGGCAGACAAGCCCTAATTGGGAACTTACTATCATTATGTGCTTTGTGAACGAACCACAACCATCCTGAGCTTTCGCATGTATATATGGCGTCTTTCCCTCTTTCCTTTTATCCGCCATAGGGAACCTAAGTTCTTCTGAACTAACACTCCCTTCCGTAAATGGCCCAATCAGCCTTCATCACTGCTCGTTAGATCAGAAACTTCATTAGTTAATAGCAGTGCTGTTCTTCCTTTTTGTCCCTACTGCAGCTAAGCACATGGCATTTACAGACAGACTTGTTAGTCATTAATATTCTTTGTATTCTTCATCTTTGGCTTCAGAAAAGAAGGCCTTTCATCTTTTGCCTTGCTTTGTTTTTCAGAAGAAGCCAAGTTTGACTGGAGGAAAAAAGAAACCAAAAAAACATTTCTCTCCTGCTTGCTTATAAGCTTCCAAGCAGTCTCTCCCCTGCTGACTTTGTACTTTCATAGTAGACAAACATTGACTTTGTTTCCACATAATATAGCTGGTTTGTTTGGTTTTTTTTTTTTTGGTTTACCTTTTTGGTTATGCCTCAGCAGCTTGACAGGACATGATTAATTAGCAGTGACTGTCTATTTTGTTGAAATTCTCATTCTTTCCACAATTTTTCCATTAGGTTTACTGTACCTAAAGTCAAATTGACGTAAAGAGAACACAAGCATGTGTCTAAACTTAGAAAAATTGTGAAGGGTTTCCCTGGTTTGGAGCCTATAAGATTATGGCAATTCATCTGTGGATTCTTAGTCTTTTTTAAAAAGAAATCGAAATACTGATACCCAGAAATGTGTTTTAACTCTGCTTACCTGGAGTGAAATGTGCATGGGTAAATACAATAAATCAAGCATGTTCCACATTGGGAAGGGCTTTATTTTCACCGCCAAATGCTCACTACTTGTCAGTGGTCAAATCCGGAGCCTTTGCTAATCTGCAATGCCAACTAAAAGGAAGATAGAGAGGCACAATATTTGATCTCTGTCATCATATGGAATCTTGCAGCTCACTTCTGAAGAGCAGAACCAAAAGCAAAAAAAAAAACTTCTGGCCCGAGCTGTGGGTTTTGCTCTTGGTATAAAAATTACCTGAGGTTTGTTAAATGCTTTTTTTGAATGTGCCAGTAGTTCATATCTATTCTGTTCAGGTTTCCTCACTCCTAGCTGTGATGCAGTACATATCACAGTGCGATCATTAAGTGTGATTACCACATTTTTGACCTATTTAAAAGTCTCTAGCTGTGAAATTCCTAAGATTCTAATTTAAGCTATAAAAAAGATTATTAATGTGCCGTCGCTTACACATTTCATGGCTCATTTCCTGTTCCAATGCATATGTATAAACATCATATACCATGTACAGCCTGGTCATCAGGGCTTGGGACTCGCATTCCACGTATCTTCCACAAACTAAAGCAGATAGAAGAGAAAGCCACAACTGCAAGAAGCTGCAATGTTCCATGTCGGTGCTGGCAAAAGGCCTGATGCTTTCTGTGGGGCTGGAGCTCAGGAGAGGTATAGGAATGAGGGTCATGCAGGGGTATAGAAGTTGGGCAAGAGAGCAGACTTCAGGCAAAGAACATCTTCACACAGTCCCTTGCTTTGCCCTGTGGACTGGGGAAAGTGCCCTGTGAAAGCACCAGGGCTCAGTGGCCATCCCTGGGTTTTTGCCAGGGGACTTCAGCTCTACAGAAGCTGGAGCATAGGCAAGATGCTATGTGTACTTGGTAGGTCTGCAGAGGACAAGGATGGCTGTTGAGATCTTTTGATTTTTTTCCGTCGCTTTATTCAAATCTGTTGTCTTGTTCATGGAACCGAAACTCGGCAGAGCTTCCTTATCCACATGCACAGAAAGGAGCTTTAGATTAGCAGCGATTAGAAAATTAGAAAACACAAGTTTGGAATCAGGCTGAAAGCAACATCTGGAGTAGAGCAAGGTGAGATGGGACTCTTCTCCTTCAGGGCATGGAGGATAACGTTGGCATAGCTGAACTACTCGTGCCTCGTGCACACAACATGCAAGGTGAGAAGCAGGCAGCAGGCCGTGACAGTTGACCCTGCTAAGGGACAGTGTCCCCTGGCTTTTCTGTCCTGCGCCAAGGAGAGGAGATGGGGAGCACTAATTGCACCTCTCCCTCCATCTGCAAGCACTGCTGGAGGACAAGGTTAGCAGCCTCTCTCGTGGCTGCTGCTGTGCCGAGGGCTGGAGAGAGATTTCTGATTCTTTCAGCCTCCGTGGAGGCTGCCAGCGCAAACCTTGTATACTCGTTCTGTGCGTCAGGGACAGGATTTGTGCTCTTGTTCCTGGCATGTGCCGATGTAAAACATCATTTCAGATGTTCGGGGTGTATTGTTTTAGAGCACCCACAATACAAACTTTGTAAAGGCAGAGTTGCTGCCGTTTGTTACTCAGTTGCTGGAGCTGATTTGGATCCTTCTGTTTGTCTCACAAAGGAGAATTTGGTTGTGAGGCTGGCTAAGCCCTGGTAGAAGATATCATTATGTAGTGTACACAGCTGGGAGAGCATCAGCTTGTCGTTTGCAGTTGTCTTATTTCTTAATGTGGTGTAGTAAATTATAAATGTACACAAACACCTACGGAGCGTTTCATTCATAAGCTGCCAGACGGCAGTGTGCATTTTCAAACTGCTGTTTTGGGGTTTGTTTTTGTTTCCTAGGATAACTTCATTAACTGATACTAGGCATTTCTTAAAAATAAATAGATCACATGAGAACCATGTGTCCATTAGTGATTCTGCTAATAAAAATTTCGTGGTTTTTTCATTCCATGAAAGATTTTTCTGTGCCATAACCTTTTTGTTCTTTATGGCACAGTTATTAGCTGTTATTAGGTCGTTTCAGGAAGGTCATTATTTGCAAGTTGATGTGCTGTGGGGCTTGGAAGCATGTGCCACAGTATCGTGTAGGCCAGCAGAAATATTTGAGAGTATAGGTTGTTAGGAAAATGTGCAAGAGGCTTGTATAAATAGGGGTGGTTATGACCCAGTCCCTCTCGTGGCATTACTCATACGCCTCTCTCTTCTGGGGTATAGCAGTGCTAACAGCTATCCAGTTTGTGTATTAAAGCAAGTATCTTCCGAAGTGGAACCACAAATGACAGCAGAATTATGATTAAAGGGCAGTCAGTACTGATGGCGAGCCCAGCATAAAATGCAAGTCTGGCTGTGGTTAGGAGAATGTGCCCATCTAATAAGCAGCTTAACTTGGTGCATTACTGTGAAATAGAAAGAAGCATGAAATATGTGATGTGAATTGTAGGCTGGATTTCCCTGTCACTTTGTATTTATGTTCCTGGAGCTACCCTGGCTTTGCCAGGGTTACTTAATTACACCCAAGTGAATGAGAGGTGGATTTCTACTTCTCAACACTTTCTTTTTTTAATTTGGAAACAGCAGTATAATTTCTCTGTTGTAGCCCTAGATTTGAAGGTTTCACATCAGCTAAAATGCAGCCAGGAAGACTAATTGGTCCACATGTTTTATTTTTCCTGATCAGGTACTAAGTGCTACAACTTCATTCAACTCCATTAAAGAAAATAGGTGTCATTCCTTTCTCATTAATGGGAGTCGGATTGGACCATCAAAGACTAATTTCAGCAGAGATATTAGCAAATACTAAGGCTTGGTCCACACACAGGATTTTGCAGTCAATATATCAGCAATTGCTATCTATACAATAGCATGTCTAGTAGGGGTTTGAGTGTCTTTGAGATGGAGAGCGCTTGTCTTGAGTATCACTTCTAAAGTTTTCTGAAATCAGTTAAAGTGAGATAAATCCAGGGACTTGTTCATGTCCATTGGAGTTGCTCAAAATTTATGTTCTTCACTGAGAATAGGCCATGGCGTGCTGTGCTTCGATAGGGGACTTTTCCCCTTGGACTATTAATAGCTTGCCGAATGTTTGTATTCTAATGGAGGTGTTCAGCCAACCGCTGAAATGGTATTTCCAAACTGCTTTAAATCACCTCCTAATCGTTTCTGTTACGATAGTGACGTTTTACTTTTTGTAGGCTTTTACAGGCATGAAGTATCCTTTTAAGATTGTTGTGTCTCTCCCACCTCCCCTCCTGGCAGGGTTCTTCTCATTTACAAGCCATGTCCAACTATCTCAGTGGTATGTTGTAGAAAGAAAAGCCTATTGTGTAAGGCTGTGTGTATGGGTGTTTCAGCAAGTAGTACAAGAAATCAGAGGTTCTGTCTTGCACACCTTCTATCTTGGTGTTTTGACAAGCCTCATTTAAAAACTCTTATGGCAAGTGATTTTTATGAGCATATGTGGAGAGGAATGTGTAAAGTGCTTGAGATGGTAGGGACTGGGAAGACGCATGACAACTGCTTTGTGTAAGATGATCTGTGTTCTGAGGAACAAATGGTGCATTGAGATGACAAATGGAGCAGCGGAGGTGCAGCTGGGCTGCATGGGCTGTTCGATAGCAGAGGTACCGTCGAGCAGCTCGATGAGTCTTCTGCAGTACTGAGAATAATAAAAATGCATTTGCTCTCAGCAGATGATGCTGTATGCAGGTCAGTGTAAACAATTTCCTGTTGAGGTTTGAGCTTTCTTATAATTTAACGATCTAATTCTCATTGATTTAATTAAATCACGTTCCAGAGTCTTGATTTGCAGAGTTTTCTAGTAGTGTTTTTATAACTAGAAGATTTTTAGGCAAAATGGCCTTTATTATCTCACTTGCTGGGTGGGGTGTCTGGTGACAATTAGTGCATTTATCAAGGCATCCTTCCATGTTAGAGACAGGCTGCTATCCACTTTTGATAAACGGAAACAGAGGGACAGTGAGATTATGGGACTTGTCTAGAGTTATCACTGTCAGCGAGCAAAGTGCAAAGACTTGAGGTTTTGGTATGTTACCAGCTTGGGCGGAGTGTGCGGAAGTGATCCTTGCTGTTGGTTCCCCAGGGAGCCGGTGCTGGTTTCCTGGGTTTCCACCCGGTGAGACGACATGTGCTAGTGTTGCCTCTCTCTGATTAGTTTTGGTTTCTCTCACTTGAGTTCAAATGTGTGTTGGCTTTCTTCAGTAGATCAAGAAGGAATTAATGCCACATTCTACTTAATTGTTAGTCAACAACTAAAACTGCTCCACCCCAATTAGTACAGCAGCAACTAGGAAGACTTAATTAGACTCAAACATCTGAAAACTTGCTGCTTCCTGGGCCTGGGAATGCTGTGGCAGACCAGCGCATGGAGCAAACTTTGCTTAATGTTAGCCCTGCACTAATGAGCAGAATCACTCGTTTCCTCATTTAGAAGAATTTGACCTTAAGATATGAAAGTATGTCAAGGAGGTGACTTTTAAATCATGGAAACTTGTGTTTCAAGACTCACTTAGTCAATACCTGCATTTTATTTAGATGTATCTTCTTATTTCTGTCAATTACTCTGTCAAGTAACTAGTCTAGCAAGGCCAGCTTAAAAGACAAATGACAGTAAAATCTTGGGAAGAAGAGAATGCTGTTTTCCTACAATGGGACCAGAGGAATTTGTACACGTGAATTAGATTTGCAAACCCTCTGACCCTCCTGCCATTAGTATTTTTTCCATAAAAACAAAGATGCTGTCAGTGCACGTCACCATTTCACCAAAAGGGCCGTTTGCCTTTCATAAAAAATAATAAGGAACTGTATAAATATTCTCCATGTGCTGCTACTGGATTGTATTAGCGAAATATGTCATTGTTTGTGGTGTGTGCAGCCCCATGTTTTATGACACCACTTGAAAAATGCGAGACATTCATATGAGTTATTTGGAAGACTGTGACAAGACTATTTGACATAGCTGTGTCTTAAACAGAGCATTTTCAAGCATATGTAGAGAGAGAAAAGCATGTGTGACCAAGCATCACCAGTGCTGGTGTAGCAGACTTCAGCCCATGTGCTACTAGAAAGATGGCTATGGGCCTTTCCAGTTTGCTGGATTTGTTTTTCCAGTGTGACCTGTGGGACTGAGTGCTTACAGGGACCAAGCAGATGGCTATGAAGATGTTTTCTGCATGGCTTCCAGAGATTTGAAAGCATTTTTTTTGACAGCTTATGTGGTATTGTGTCTCTACCATACCTAGGTATTTCCCATCCATGGCTTTACTGCTCGTCTTGGGTCATCTGCATGTTGCCAGGACTTAATGCGGAGCTCAGTAGTAGAAATGTAGACACAGAAGAATCTAAGAAAGGTCATCTTTGACAACTTAGACTTTCACCTGACAGTGTTGGCTGCAGCAGACTGAACCCTTGTACATCTGGTGCCTCGCACACCTGAGTACAGCTGTTTGCATTGGTGACCAGAGCTGGGTTTTCCTGAGCCAGAAGAGCAGGGGTGATCAGGGGCAAGCTGCGTTTGGATTTGGGTCATGAGAGTGTGCCACGGGAGGCTGAGGAAAAGGTTACCCCAGACACCCTTTCCTCTGAAGCCATTTTGCTATGCCCTCCCCATCCAATACAGCAACGGGGACGACTGATAGTAAAAAGCAAGGAAGAAGCAGCTTCTGCCTGCATCTTTTTATGACTGTATCCAGTCCCTGAGCCTTGGCTGTATTACCTCCTTAAATCTGCGTGCCTGACAATTTTGCTTTAGCACAGTTGAATGTGTTACTGTCCTGGGTTGCGAAAGAAAAGCATGCACTTGTGAGCCTGCCATAGGCTCCCTGGGGGGGTTTGGAGTAAACCTCCCAACGTGCAACTGCCTGCTTCAATTCTCCCTTTTCACATAGCTCTTTTTTGAAGAGTCTACTGTTGCGAGGAGAAGTTTCTGTATGCACATTTGAGATAAAACCTTTTGTCTTTCCGATATTTTCTATTGGCATTGCTCATAAAGCAGTTGTGGTTTCCCAGCTTTGGACTCTGGCTATGAAAGCACCCTGGCTGAGGACTGGGAGTGTTGATGCACTGTGCGGTGTCTCCAGGTTCAGCATTCGCAAAACAGTGAAGGGTGATGGGGTTGACAAAATGTGTGGGCAAATGATTTGTACTGCAGGCAGCGGCACAAAGCGAGGGCTCTTTTGGTTACTGAATATTGAACTCCTGTCTAACAGCAAGTTGTATTCTGGTCTGCAAATGAGCATCTTTGTGTGAGGCTGAGCTGCAGTCAGGGGAACTGCTTGTGAATTCATTAATTTGTGGCTGGGTGACGAGTGTGCTCCAAACAGGGCTCTGCTGCTCACCCAACAGTTGGTGCTATGCAATATGATTATTCCTTTTAGTCGTTCAGTTCTAATTATTTTCCTCTTGAAAGCTAAGAGTCTTTACTCAGTGCTGGATGCTTTTATCTAGCTGTCCACATTGCATTTTGTACATCGCAGTATCCTTCTTTGGAGAGAATTGATGTAATAAATTTGTGCACGCAACAGTCCCTAAATTCAGCTCTATTTGTGGCAGGAGTTCCAAAGGGCACATATGTCTCAAACATTGTGACTGTTGCAGGAAACGGTAATTTTAATGCATGGAAGATCAGCTTCTGATTTATTTTTATTAGTGCAGATGAAAATTACCATGATGTTTCAAGTAGGGCGTAAAATAAATATCTAATCTCATTCCATGAGGAATATTAACTGCAAATTTTGTATTTCTTTTCCTTCCCAAACCGCTGTAAAATGCTTAGTATGCAACTTGAGTGTCTGTTCTGTCATGTTTATGGAGGAAGGTTTCTCTTTTTTTTTAATGCTCATAATAGGAAAAGTGTATTTTAATTTCTGTAGTGTTTTATGCAACATCAAAGGAACTGGAACTTTTATCAGGAAAAAGTCTGAATTTTTAACCAGAGCACAGAAATGTGCATTTATCCCAACGGACAGAAGCATGTTAGGAAATGCTTTCCCAAACAGGATACTGCAGGTGATCTCAACTTAAAAACCACCAGGACTGAGAAATCGAAGATTTGCCACCAGCAAGAATACACGGGCAGCTGGGGCTTGTGGAAGGGACTATTTCTACTCTGTTTTCCTTTTACCACCTACAGATAAGGACCAATATGGTCCTGAAGACTTTATAGATGTACAAGTAACTTCTTGGAAGGTTGACTGTAAATTGACCCGCCTAGTAAATGAGGGAAAGACTGTGGACGTTGTCTACC
>NW_010546542.1:471-14330 GCF_000687285.1 Phaethon lepturus | reverse complement strand
CTAATGCTCCTCAGCCTCTCCACTTCCTCTTATGATTACCGCATAATAATCAACATCAACATTTTCCTAACTGTAACCACTTTTCACATACTGGCTTCAGTGAAAGCCAGTGAAGCCAGCACCAGCTGGAAAGAGAACTTATTATTCCCCCCACTCCCTCCATGGACTATACCATCATTAAGAGAAGAAATAGTGCAGAGAAATGTGAGGCAGTACTTCTGCGTTAGGTCACAGCAGAACCGTGATGGTCCTCTTCCAAAATCAAAATGATAACGCTTTGGTATTCGTGTTCAGTAAATCCAATCTGGAGAACAAGTGGAAATATAAACCAGGACAAGCTCTGTGATTGGCCTTATTTTGCTTTGAAATAAACTCTCAACTTGTCATGCAGTTTGCTGCAACGTTTGGCAGTGGATTGGGAACTGCATTTGAAGAGAAGTGACGTTCCTCTTAACGCTTGCTGAAAAGCTTCATCAAACCCAGAGCTTTCCCCTTCTATACTGTCTGCAGCGTGACACACCCCTAAGCTGCACAGCTCGTTTGCTTAAATAGCTTTTCAACAGCACTTTTGCAACAGAGATACGTAAATGTTCACCGAACACCGAGTTTCCTTTGGGTGCTGCAGTGAAAGGGGTATGAAAAATGGGCGTTTGTCCCCATCGACTTGGCATAAACAACGGCAACGCCACGAGGACGAGCGTGTTAACGTGGGAGTCGTGGCACTAGTGAACCAGGAGTAAACTGCTTACAAGTGGATTTATTATGAAACAGCATCACTGATTGCTTCGTAGATTACTCTGTGTAGCTGGGTTTTACTTCGGATAAGCGCTGCTGTCTGGAAAAGCGATTAGGGATTGCTGGATTTGAAACTGCTAATCTATCAACAGGAGACGCGTCCGCATATAGTACCATGCATTCAAAACGTCTGCTGAGGTCTGTGGGATCTGGCATAGAAGCTGAGGGCAAAATATTGTCCTCCTCACAACTGGTGGAGAAAGAGAAGCCTTGTTAGATGTTGTAGCAGAGGTTAGAAAACAGCTTCCTTGCCTGGGAAACATGCTTTGCAGTGGTGACCTGTTACAGGGAACACTGCCGCAAATGAAGCAGACAAAACTGCAGATGTATTAAAATGTCTTTTCCAGCTACAAAAGAAAGTTCCACGGTGAATCTGGTAAAAGTTTTCACAGGACGGTGGCAGATGTTTAATCGCTGAGAAGCCACCTCGTCGCTACGATTAGTCACTCTGAATCAGTTGTGACCTACAGGCACAAGGAGAATGGAAACCCATGAAGCAAGAAGTCTACCTGGTTTGCTGAAGGAGTCAGGGGGGAAAAAAATTGTCTCCTGTCATTTCACATAGATTACCTTTCAGCCACTGGGAGATCATCCAAATCTTTCCAGTCAAACAGTCTTTATGTAGCCTGGATCACCACCAAACCAAAAGCAGAAAGCAATTACAGACTGAGACACGTGAAGGCCAAATCAAAGGAAATGTAATATACAATGCTCAGACTATGCGCTGTCTCTGCTTCCTTGCTCTTGCTGAAGTTGCCGATATAAAGCATTCCCTCTGCGGCATCTGTGGCCAAAGACAAATTTTACCAGATGATGTGTTTGACTAGAGGCCTGTTATCAAGTTATGTATGATTCCTGGTATAGCACAGATGACTTGTTTTGATACACTGCTATCATGGAGAAAAACGTAAGATAGGAACAATTTCCAGCTGATTCCTCACATGCCCACTGCCTTGACATTTTTTATGAGTCCCTGAAGTGTTAGAAATGCTGACCTCCATCCTCCTACCAGGAATAAAATCAGGAATGTATGAGTGTGGGTTTCCCAAGGCCAGTTTATTTAGCTAAAGGACACAAAACACCCCACTTCTGTGGTGACTGTAATCCTTTGCAGTGTTGTTCTCTCCCTTTTTCTTAGAATTTGCATTCTCAAAACAGGAAAATTGCATAATGATAAAAAGGTGAATATCGTACAGTATCTATATTGTAATAGTAAGGTGACATAAGGAAGGAGATGGTCATTCAAACATGTTAGAAAGATTTCTAGGTAATACCACAGAAGTATATAAATAACAGGAGCAACAAAAATAATAGTTGTTTATCGTTATGGATGAATGCCATTAATAGCCCAAAGGTAGTCTACATTTTTCATTAAGTTGTTTAAGGCATTAAAAAAATCCAAGATTTTCAAGTAGATACAGATGTAATTTCAGTATGACAGAAATTACTGATTCTATTGTTTTTCCCACTCTTAATGAGGGAGCTTGCTTCACAACTTCCTAAAACTCAATGAACTTTGTAAGAGCCTGAAAAACTTCTATTTAATAGCTAAGATGTCTTCAGATACATGGTTACGATATTCGTATCTGCACACAAAGCTTGGGGGGAAATACACCCAGTGATATGTGCTTGGGTATATATAAACGGTGGGCACACCGATCAGCCAAGTGAGTCGTGAGATACAGCAGACCTCAATTACAAGCAATTGATTCCCACCCCCACAGCTCCCTTGGCCTCCTGAACATACCTTGCAATCTAGTATGAAAATGGCCTGGAATTCAGCAGGGCCCGGGAGCAGTGCCAAAAACCACGGGATACCCATCCATATGGAAATGTGCAGCCACCAGTGCAGCACAGAGCAGTATAGATGCCTGGCATAAATCACAGGTAACATCTAACAGAGCAGCCACAGCTGTGGGAGCAGGCAAAGCAGAGATACATCGGTACAGATACACTGATGTAATTATTATTCCAGAGGGGATTCTGAGTGTAAGCAAGCCATTACATGTGATGACAGCTTCTTTGTTTTTTCTTACAGAATTTCACCATAATATACAGGGTAAATTTGATTGGAAACGGCAGGATATTTTTCTGACGATCCCAGGCGTTAAATCATCGTCCTCTGCGTCTGTGTGTGTGGTTTCTTCTACACCATTTTTGTGGGCACTGAAGAAAGATATGGATTGATTCCGAGTTAAAATGTAGGAATATATTTCTTTTTTCTTCTTCATCAGATTTTTTTTTTTTACAGCAGAACAAACTCTAAGTTATGTTTGATTATTGTGGATATTTCTCTGCATGTCTATCCTAGTATGATCTAGTAAAGGTCTTTTCTTTCTTCTTTAAAGTACTAACTTTCAGTTTTCTGTTAAAGTTTTAGGGTCCTCAACAATTTTCTACAGCTTTCATGAATATGGTTTCCAAGATTATTAGCTACAGAGATCCTTAGATATGAAAAAAACACTGTGAAAGTAACGTCGATTACTATGTATACACTTAAAATTTAAGTTCTTCCAGCTAACGAATTAACTCTTACATATAATTTTCCTAATCATTTTCACTTACTGTGTAATGTGCTAACATAGAATCAACATTTAATAGGTGAAGCAAGTACATTTTAACAATGTTTCTGAATTTGAGCAATGGAAAACTGTAGTAAATAGAAAATGGAAAAAAAAAAACCCTGCACTAAATGAATTATTATGAAACTGCAGTGATTCACTTGTCCATTGACCAAATCTTCCCTATAATCCTTCTTTAAAAATTAAAGACTCTGGTATTTAATTTACCCATAAAGTACTGGGGGCTGTGTGTCACTCAGAAATTCTATGAAGTTATTTAAATAGTTTCATCCTACCTGTGGCATGGAAGCTTTCCTCTTCCATGTCCAGACCAATCTTTCCTCTTCTGTTGCTTTTTCCCCACTCTTCGTTCTTCATGACAACATGGTAAACTTCAACACTGAACATCATTCTTCCAAGCCTGCCTATGTGGATAAACCACAATATGGGATATCTGTTGCCTTATGAACCTTTTCCAACTTCATATCATTCTTCTTCTCTTCATCTCTGTAACAGTATTTTTCCTCTATGAATTCCTCCACATTTTACATTTTAATATCTGTACTTCCTATTTCCTCCTGTAATCTGTTACCTTCTGATCTTTAAACTTGGTTGCAACTATATTTGTTTGATCTTTATTTTCAACTTCTTTAAAGCATCTTAGTCTCTCCTTTCTTCTTTTTTTTTCAAAATAGAAGTGCAACTTTATATGATTATTATTTATGTTGCAGTCCCAGTAAAAATGCAACCTTGCATTGTACAAATATAGAATACAGAACAGTATTTCCTTATCTCTGTATCCTCCACTGAACATATCCAAGATTCTTATCCAAAACTACTTAAATTTGCACATTCTTCTTTTAGTGGAAAAAAAAACTTCATCAAACGTTTAATTTCTTAAAGCAGCCCTGGTTTTTAACCTCCCCTTCTGCAACTTTAGCCTCGTTTCTCTCACTTAGAAGTCCGTTCTGTTCTCCACACGGACATTTAGCATCAGTTGAGTACTCGCCTAGCCTCCAGCTGCCGGACCAGAAGGGGCAGGGGTCTCTTCTAGGTCCTATCTATCTCATATATACCACTCCCAGGTGAATGGCTCAGATAATCTAAACAATCCCAATTAGCTCTAGTCACCTATGTTTAGGCAACTGGGCATAAGCCCCTACAGTCAATGAAACCTATGCTCCCTATGGAGCAGTTCAAATGCCATGGTACTGGAGGCCCAGTTCAGTCTCCTGGCCTGGTGTCTACTGTCATTTGAAATGCCTTATGTTACTCTGTCTAGCCTCCAACTGCCATTCAAAAGAGTGGCCATCTCTAATAGGTCCCGTGTGACACCTGCCAGCTCCATGAGAATGTCTCAGGCACCCTAGTGCATCTCAGCGCTCACCAGTGTTTCGGCCAGCTGAATCAAGCTCTACACATCACCTTTGGGCTTCACTCACTCCACTGAATAGGTGTCACCTTCCTCAGAGCTTAGATACCTTGGGATCAACTCAGTCTCTTAAACAAAGGCATCTAGTGCCTTTTGAGATGTCCAGGAATATCTGACACATTCTCACAAGGCTAGCAAGAATGGCACGGGACCTATGGGAGAAAACCCACACACTTCTTTTTACAAGGGCAGGTAGTGATAGGACAAGGGGTAATGGCTCTAAACTGAAAGAGGGTAATTTTAGATTAGGTATTAGGAAGAAATTCTTCACTGTGAGGGTGGTGAAGCACTGGAACAGGTTGCCCAGAGAGGTGGTAGATGCCCCATCCCTGGAAGTGTTCAAGGACAGGGCAAGTTGGACAGGGCTCTGAGCAACTTGGTCTAGTGGAAGGGGGGTTGGAACTAGATGATCTTTAAGTTCCCTTCCAACACAAACCATTCTATGATTCTATTCTATGATTCCAGAACAGATATTGGTGGTCACGCAGGTCACCTCAAATGGCTGTACAAGCCTATGTTTAGGTGACTGAACCAAAGAATAGTTCACATGAAGACATACCATTCTAGGATCTGTGATCTGAATCTCATGTCTAGAACGGGATTCGTTAATTTCTTAACTTGTCATAGAGCATCATATCTGAGCTAATCACCTACATTCCTTTCTGCTAAAAAGAAACCAGTGCTTTTTGAACAGCTATTTTATCATCCTTTGGTGAGAAAATAAATTTGGTGAATCATGTCATAGAATTATTTCCATCTTGCTATTGCCTCTGATGAGAGCCCAGATGACAAGTTCAGGAGTTAAAAAGTAGTTCATGGAAGAAAAATCCATCGAGGCTGATTAAGTACTGAGACACAACTTCTCATTCAGGAATTCCCTGCTCTGAAACATGCTGGACATTAACAAAGTATTATTTAAAGATTTCTACCATGTGTTTGCCATCTCTTGTACTTTCCCTGAGACATCTGGTACTGACCACTGCTGGAGACAAGATATTGGATAATTCAGGTTTCTCTTCTAACCCAGCACAACATTTGTATGTTCTTAAATTAATTCCTATCTCTGTAAATCTGCTCATTTCCACCCCTGAAACCCTGTCATCTAATCCTTCTGGAAGCCCGCTCTAGTTCCTATGACTTCTACCGTGAGTATTGCATCCCTTTCCTGTTGCAAGCAATAGCTTCCTACAGAACAAGAAAAGAAACAATTCCTTCCTCAAAGAGGCAACATGTATGGGTTGTAAGGGGTAAGTATGTTGGGTAGGCATAGTTCTTGAGAATGCTTTACTCCCCAAGACAAATAAAGGCACACTGTCATGGTTTGTTTTACAGTACAGCAAAAAGTGGTTATGAACTGGAAAAACCTAGCAACATCAATTCTAGCAACACTTGTATACATTTTTTTTATATTTGTTAAGGAGATGGGTTTATGAAAATAAGATACAGCACACAATGCAAGAAGCATCTGCACTTGGATTAAGAACTTCAGCAGTTCAGTTTAAGAACTTCAGCAGATCAATCCAATCTCTGCAACCAGTTAATTTCAGCAAACTTCTAAAGTAACGGAATGTATCTTATTAACCATGTAATTACTTAAGCACTTAAAATACCACAATGATGAGTCCTGTGGTGGGTTAAACAGTTGAGGTGACCTTTGTTGTGGACCCTTTGCCCACTGACATCTAGAAAAATATTGCCCTAATTTTCAGGCATGCTGAGGTACCATACTGTGAACTGAAAACCATGAGAACTGCCAGTTCTCAGCAGCTCTAAAAAACACCCCCAGGTGAGACAACTTGGGAATCTCTCTCTATATAGTGTTAAGAATGCTATGTCAGAGTACAAATTATTTGAATGTGGATGGTGTTTAGGATCCCTGCTATCATTTGCCCTGCTACTCATTTAAAACCCAGAGAGCTGGACAAGAGATATTCTAGCACAAGACTAAGTCAACAGCTGCTAAATCGTGATTATCCTATCAGCATAGAGAAAGTTCGCAATTGTTCAGGAAAACACCAGTTTTTCCAGTCTGAATTCGAAGAGACCGGCAATTTCCAAACAGACGGTAGACTTCAATCACCTGTAAAGACAATATTATGGCTGGTCATTTGACAAAGAAAATCAGTGCGTATAAGAAAAAGGAAAACTGGTAATTTTAATAAGTGAATTAAGGAACATATTGCATGAACAGTAAAGGACCCAAATTACCAGCAAATGTATGGAGTTAGGTGTCTCATGGAAGGAAATTTAGCATACGCTGGAGGATGTTGATCAAATCCTCCAAAGAATGCCTAAGAGTGGTAACAAAATTAAGTCAAAATGGCATACATGAATCTTACTGTTTTGTCTGAGTCCATATATCCCTTGCGCTTTCTAATTAAGGGCAAACAGGCTCTCAATGTTTTTAAAAATTGTTTTATGTACTTAACTTTTCCCTGGAGAGGTAAATTATGCCCACCAGATTAAAGTTCAGAGAAAGGATGTGATTAAATTCTTGCGGCACTATAAAGTGTCAGTACTGGTGCTAATGCCAAGCAAAGATAGATCGTAAGTATCTGCTTTAATGATGGAATAACATACAGTTGAATCCAGCAAATGTACCAGAAGGGACAAAAGAGAAAGTCTTTTCTCCAGAATGCTGGAGTCTATTCAGAATCAGGAAGTTGAAAAGCACAGGAGAGTAGAGATTAATGTAACCCTTTTAAAAAATCCACAGAGCAGCCATCTGAACCTCCTGGGAAATATCCTGACTGGTCTACTCAATGGCATTCTGGCTTAGACTTTCTACTTCTCTCTGCTGAACGTTTCACTTTGCATAAACTAAGCATTTATGGATGTATTAGTGCTCAAAAGGGCTATGAGTGCCCTCAGATCAAGGAGACCTTTCAGTTTGTTTTACAAACCTTACAGCACATTTTAGCTCCGTGGTTATAAAAACTTAAATGGTTCAATTTTTAATTATCTAAGCAATGAGGTGCAACTCCTTCCTGATTTTGTGAATGGTTAGGTATTTTTGATGATCCAGCTTGAAAAGAAAAAATTTATGGAAAATGTACTCTTTTCAAATGTTTGCCATTTTTAACATGAATTCACAAATATTTGAGGGCATCGCATTGTTGTCTTTCCTCTGAAGGATAAACAAGCAAGGCTTCAGCAGGGCTATTTTATAAGGGTCATAAAAAGTCTTTGGTTTAAAAAGAAGCTCTTCACACTAAAGTGGTATGGTGTGAGAGGCATATAGGCTGTATACACAAATCTAAGTACGACAAGGACTCTCAAAAACTTTCAACATTGTTCAGTCCAGCTACTCCAAAACAAATATTGAGACCATGAATAGAGGATTCAAGAAAACGGCAAAAACACTGTACTATTTGCAGCATCTGGTTTAAAAGCGTCTCACCTCTAGATCTCTAAGCTATCTATCTATCGTGTCAGACAGGAATACAATAGACTATGCAGTAAAGGGAGTGGTCGTACAGACACAGTATGTGCTTCACACTTCCTAGGCCTGTTCTCTACACTCCTCCCATCTGAACACAGTAGTATAGAAAATATTTATGGGGCAGTAAGTAATTTTTGTGGATTTTTCCCATTCCACATAGCCCAGAATACTCTGAACCAGCTCCAGGAAGACAGGAGCATGCCAAAACATTAGTTCAAGCAGGTGGTTCCAATTCATAGGACCTTTACCTTCTCTATGCTTCAGAGGTTCTTGGAACAACAACAAACCTCACATGCCTATGTTAGCAAGTGTAAGATTTGAAAGGCAGATGTTATTCTCACATCCACCCATCAGAATCCTTTTGCCAGATTAGTTAGTGTCAGAACTATTACGTAGCTTTTGAACTGGCCTCATAGGAGGGCTGCTATAATAAGGCAGCTACAAGCCATGTGCTGCCACTTATCTTTGTGCCTCTTACTAGGAAAGAAAGAAAAAAAAAGAAAAAAAAGGAGTCTGAAGAATGGTAATTTCTTTCCTGGTAATTTGTTTCTCCACATGCCCTAATACGTAAACCCAAACACTAGCTAGAACTCCTCCTGTCAGCAGATGGACACAGGGAAAACATAAAGCCCCTGGGGTGTCTGATTTGAAATGCTGAGGGATGATCTGTCTGGCTAAGTTCAGATTCAGATTTCTAGAACAATAAAGGGGAAAATGCCATTTCAGAATGTGCAGTAGAAAATTTACAGAAAGATCAATTCTTCAGAGAGAGAAAACAACACTTCACCAGTTGAAAAGAGACTACAATTTTACAGGTAATTATTAATTCCAAAAGCAGTATCAGCTGAAGTGATTACTTAGGTAAAACAGTGGACAACTGCTAAATATTTTTCTTCTGTTTTCTGTCTCTCTGCAAACATTTTGATTACAAGGTTGGTCTGTGCCCCACCCGATGTTTCATCTCCAGCTTGGACTGACACAGGGCTAACAGTGGAGCATTGTCACCCCTTGACAATTCTTATTCAGATGGATGCACATGACATGCCCAGCCCACACAAGTAGGACCAGTAACCAAACAGCTGACCATCTTGTAACACGACTAAAGCTTATCACAAAGTCACATGGTGATGACCAGACATCTATGAAAGCATCAAGCCTGATCAAAGCACTATGTCTTCTCATTGATTGGAAGGAGAGAAGTACGTGCTGAAAGAGAGAAAACTAAGGCAACATTTCTAACAAAAACAGTTTAAGAAGGAGTAGCTACAATGTGGTTTGGCCATTTCATACTTATATGCAGCATGTCCATGCTTTTGCCCTCAAAACCTATGTTAAGCAGCTACTGCCCAGGCAGGAATCCTTGGGAACCTCTCAACAATGGTTTCAAACAGCTGGCACACTGAGCGAGGAGCTACTGAGAGCCAGGGAGTAAAAAATACTGAAAACGTGAGCCTACCTTACATCCATCCCTATGTAGAACTTAGATTAGTCTGGACTGTAGAAAAGTTCCTCTGTCTTTTGAAAACATGGTATCCTGATTCTTTCTTGAAGCAACGTAACAAAACTCATGCTTTTTTGTTGTTATTGTTAAAATGCAAACAGAAATGGTGTCAACGCCCACTTATGTTATTAACCTAAGGTGTAGTGTCCACACCTCAGCTGGAAGGTTCGGGTTCCATGTCCTCCCAGCAAATGGTTGAGCTCACATCTCTCTCCTGATAAGCAAGGGTCCTAATAATCAGCCACATAACTAATTAGGATGGGTGGATGTTCTGCCCCTCTGTACAGTGAAGTGGGGGAGAACATTGATAGATCATGACATTGTAATCCAGGGGCTACAGTAAACAGCAGGAAAGTGGCATTTGTAGGCTTTGGTCCTTGCTTCTGGCAGAACTCTAATATGAAATGAGTGAAAGCTAGTCTATTGAAATTTTCAGGCTGAGAAGAGTCCACTCCCCATTTCTGGGGGTGACAGTGCCCTGAACATTTGGCACTGTATCTGGTGTGCATGCGTGCGTGTATGTGTATTTGGCACAAAAGCACTACTGCCTCCTCTTTAGCTGTGTTTCAGAGGAAAGCATCCATTGCATTGTTGGGAGGCCCAACCCATTAGGCATGCTCTGAAAATATCTAACAGGTTGGGTCCCTCAAGCATTTGTAGGTGTGCATAGCCTATTTTCCCAACCTTCCCCTTACTTTAGACAAAAGAACAGTATTGAGTTCTTTAATTTGGCTGTAAGTGTCTCGAGAACTTCATAGTCCTACAGGAAGACATCTAATCAAGCTAGGCAGCAGATGAACAGCTGGCTTTTGGATCACCAGTCTAGGCCCAGGCAATGCAATCCCACTTAAGTCCTGCTGTAGATGCTTTAACTCTTTCATTGGCTTCAGCACCATGATGGTATCTATGGCAGCTGTGACTTCAATATTGATGTGAAAATGTTGGAGGATGTTCAAGTGGCTGGCTTAAACATTCCTCCAGGAAAAGTGCATTCTCTCTTGGCATAAGAGCATAAAGTTGAGTCGCTTCTCTCTCAGTCCTAAAACTTAAAGAATCTCTGAAGCCTGCCAAGCTTCTCATAAAATATTGAAAAGAATAAAAAGATGACCTGACTTTCTATCACATAAAAAAGTCCTCTGAAGGCAGTGGAATTCTTTTCATTTTCAGAGGGGAAAAAAAAAAACATGGAAGAATAAGAGAAATTCTGGAGCTAACTGTGAGAATGTTCCTCTGAGGGAACAGAAATAAAGAAATGTCATAAAGAAAAGAAGTGGTAGGGAATCTCTGCAACTAGGGATGGGTCTTCTCCCACCCTTCTGTTCAAACGAATATTAAGCTCAATACTGAATAATCTCTGAGAGATGTGTCCAATGTGTATCAGATTTTTTTTCTCTGCATTGCCTTCTTAGAAAAGTGTGTTTGCTTGGTATTTTTCCTGGACTTCTTCCCGATGTTTGTATACTTGTTTGTTTTTGCTGTTACTCTCCAATGTATTACACTGGTTTTCCTTTACTCCACTTCCAGTCCTTTCCTGAATGAAACCACTCAAGTTGAATGCTTTCAGCCCTCTGTCTTGTAAAGGTTTTGATCCATCTTTTAACTTCACAGAACAGCAAGTTTTCAGCCACTCACACTTTCCAGTTTCTTAAATGGCACTCAGCTTCCCTTCCCCACCCTTTTTTCCCATTTTACAAGGGTCTGCTTTCTATAGCAATAAAGATTCCGGAAAAGAAAGGTCTTGTTTTATTTCAGTCATGCTTAGGGTTAGACAGCTCTGAATTTCTAGAAAAGGTTGAGGCTGTATAAAAAAACTTCTTTGTGGGCGGAAAAAAGGAAACTTAAAAAGAGAAGTATTTTCTCAGAAAATGTTTGAAGAATTGAGTTTTCAGAGGTGAGCTTTTGCAGAAGAGCTTCAGGCAAGCTGAATGCATGGACTGGCTGCCACTCCAAAAGATGTCAGTCTTCCTTAGGTTCTATGTGATAACTGACAGTGCTGTACGGCTGTCTCAAACAGTGCTGGTCACAAGTGTTTAGTCAAGTAAATCAAGCCTGCAAGGATAGGATTCAACACCTGAATTTAGGATCCTAAGCATAGACACCTTGGTGTGAGCTACGTGTCCAGGTCACCATCATGGTCATTACAGGTCTTGTCAGTGCAGGCAGTGGAATATGCGGACTTATTCAGCTGACCAAATGGAAGTATCTACTTTAGTGTGCAAACTCCTTTGAGTGTATTGGGTTAACTTCAGTTGCCTAAATAGGCAGCTTGTGCCATTTGAGTTGTCCAGGCCAATGCTGCCTGGCCTCCAGCTATCTGTCCAGAAGTCACATCATGCTGTATCCAAAGGCCTCCTTTCAACGTATGAAAGCACGAGGTTCAGATGGCTCCTGTGGAGGAACCTGAATCCCACCCCCACCGCCTGCAATGGAAAGTTAAGATACCTCACTCACATTCTCATAGCTAAATTTCTGTGCTTGAAGACAAAACTGAACTTCACTCTAGGGGACTGCCTTTGAAATGCAGTGTACAGAGAAAAGAACTAACCCCTTTTTAGAGTGGAAACATTAAAGACACTCTCAAATACCTTGGGAACCACAGAGTATAGATAATCCATTTTTTTACTTATTTCTCAGATTTAAAACCCCATTTTGAAATGTTGGGGATAAGCAGTAGGTCTCTGGTAAGGCTTCTAGGTTCTTTACCACTTCTGTTTCTCTTACGACCCCATCAGCATCCTGGCTGGACCTTCTCTGAGCTCTGAAACTTTTTCTCCAGGCAGTGCTGCCCCCTCCCCACCACACACACACATATTCCTATTACTCCCTATGGTCAATATCCCCTTTTTACAAAGTGTCACAGAAAAAAATTACAGGCATGGCATGTCACGATTTGCTTCACAAAAAGAGGTGCTTTTAACAAGTACCTGTTCTCACAAAGGAAGACTAGCCCAGCTTCGTGAATACTGACTGAATACTTACTTGGTGTTTTTTTCAAATATGCTCAGCTCTTAGGTAGATACTCCAGGCTACATTTCAGATAACGTCATTGACCAAGATAGTAGTAAGAACAACTGCATTTATTCAAACATGAAACATAATTTTGTTTTAATGGTGGCTTACTAAAGCAGCATGCCTTACTAAACACCAGCTCCACCTGCACAACTTGGTTTACTGACAGCAGTTGTCTGAGCTATTGGAGAGAATACAGTGAAAGAAAGAAATGGCAGTGCAGAACTGAAAGTCTTTTAAAATTCCCAGTGCTCTTCTTCAATCTTTGCCTTTTGTCATGTTTCATTCATTTTGTACGATAGCAACCTTGCTGAGTACAATAGGGATACATTGCTAAGTACAACCAGAAAGCCAGCTGAGAGTAGTTTTTTTGAATACAAATGATCCCTAAAACAATTTACTTTGGAAATCAGACAGTGAGGATTAGCCAGTATCACCCTCCGTAAATGCTTGGGATCATGTATTTAAATAAACGCAATCTCTTAAGAGAATTAGTATTTTGGGGTCCTTTACGTATTATGTAATGTAAATGACATGGTACACTAAGTCACAAGATACAATAGAGCAGGCAGGAAAGCAATGCCACTCTTCCGAGTGCCAGGACTTCACTTTAATTTATGACTGCATGTATATGACATGATTCTTTCAAGGGGTTCATAGACCACTATTAGACTAAGCTGCTTATTGCTTTTACGGTACCACAATTCCTAAATAATTTATATGCTATTTAGCTTAAGTCTTATTTTTGCTAGCTTTTTAAAAAAAGCACTGTTTAATCTCCTATCGTCTTTTATTTTTCTCTCCAATTTCCTGTGTAAGAGCTTACCAAATCAAAACCTCTCCCACAAATGATCTCACGGGAGCAGAGAATCCAGTTCGTAAGTGCAGTTCAGCCCAGATATTTTTCTGCTTTATTTTTGGTCTGTCATGACAAATCTTGAAGGGAAAAAAAAAAAACCCACAACAACAGACAAAACCCAGCAAATATTATGTAACCGTACAAAAGCTGGCAATTTAACTCTTCCCAGCAGAAAATTGTTTTTAAATACACGCTGTCTCTGGAGCTGAAAAACCTCAGTATGGAAGTCCAGCTCCAGGGCTTCTCCCCGAGCAGATGTC
>NW_010546542.1:0-440 GCF_000687285.1 Phaethon lepturus | reverse complement strand
TCCCCCGCCGGCGAAAGTCCCCCGGGCGGGGGGGAGCCAGTGGCAAGCACCCAACCTGGGGCCACCAGCACCCCAGGTTTGCAGGTCCAAGGGCA
This sequence comes from Phaethon lepturus, assembly GCF_000687285.1. Classification (NCBI taxonomy): domain Eukaryota; kingdom Metazoa; phylum Chordata; class Aves; order Phaethontiformes; family Phaethontidae; genus Phaethon; species Phaethon lepturus. The sequence goes on along the minus strand of NW_010546542.1, from coordinate 345 downwards.
GCTCTGCGGCTCGTCCCCCGCTCGCTCAGCGAACCCCAGTAAGCCGGGTAATCGCATCGAGATGGTGCAAAAACCTCCGGAGATGCCATTTTTGCCTCAGTCCTCCAGTTGCAATAGCGAAGTGGCGTTTCGCAGCATTCGGCTGGGGAAAAGGGGAAAGCGGGCAGCGGTGTTTTTCACCGCTTTAACCTAGGAGGGGTGCAGAAATGGAAACCTGCAGGCAGCGGCCTGCTGCTTGGCACCCCGCGGCCTCGCCCGGGTGCTGGGCCGCAGCCTTAGGGCGGGGAGGGGGACGGCGCACGCCTGAGCCTTCCCCGACTTCAGAGAGCTCGGCAAACAGCTCGC
>NW_010546541.1:0-2355 GCF_000687285.1 Phaethon lepturus | reverse complement strand
GCCCACACCGTGCCTTGGCCAAGGCCGGTTTCTGACCTCCTCTTCTGCTGATCCGACGACAACAACAATATTTCAAAATTTTCTGGAAAAAATGGCTCTATCTTTCCCTTTTCGTGGGTGATGAAGTAGAAATCACATCGCTATCTTTATGGTAGTCCAGCTGTGAAACAGCACAGGAGGAAAACCCCACGATGGGGAAAATCAGGAGGAGCTCTGCAGACGGCCAAGGCAAATCCCCCGCCAGTAAGGGAGAAGGATTGCTCCCCGCAGTGGGACAAATCCCCGGGGGTAATAAGGCAGCGTTTCTGCCGACATTTCTCAAGATGGAAATGGATGTGGCCACACATGGTTGTGTTCCTTTTTCAACAGAAAATTGTTATAATGGTATGAAATGCAACAATATTGGCAAGAAACTGGTCTTTATGTCATTTCCCCCGTCATCTTTTTTATTAGGTTAAAAGTGTGATGGATAAAAGTAACTTCATTGAAATCACATTCTCAGCTGAAGCACGGGCAGAGGTCACCGCTGTTATTACACCTGCTTGTGCGGCGGCCAAACGGACAAGCTTTGGGCGCGTGGGCTGTTCTCGAGGTCTGAAACAGAAGCAGCAAACTTTGGGCTAAATATTGCCCAAAACGTTTCCCACCCACGGAGCAGGGGCTCAGCGAGGGGGCAAGGATCTGGCCAGCCCGGTGGGATGGGGCAACGGGAAATACCACCCTGGGGCTTGGGAGGGGAAAGATGTCACACACCCTGCATAAATGCTGTAGATAAAGTGACGGAAAATATTAAATAACGAGGGGAACAAGTTGGTGGGTGGCGATGTGCTGGCAGGCTCCAAGTGTGCCCGTGCCCACGCAGCCAGAGCACGCCCAGCCATGCAGCGTGGTGCCGAGGGGGCTGCCCGGCAGCCGGCCAACCTCGGGTCCCTGCTGCCGTCCCGACGCTGCGGAGGGGAAAATCTGCTGGGTGTCTGGAAGGGAAGGAGAAACGGCCGGGAAAGGTGAAGCAAACGCTGCAGGACCAGTGGGGGCGTCACCGGGACGCTGCACCCTGGTCTGGTGCCTGCTCCTTGGGAAGGAGATTTAGAAGCCGGAAAGTGTCCAGAACACAGGCGTGGGAACAACCAGAGAGGCAGCAGACCTGCCTCCGGCACGGCCTCGGAAGGCTGTCTGTTTGTCCAGGCAAACCCGCCACGCTCCGCGGGCTGCCTGGAGAGGAGCGCCCTTGGCTCCAGCTGCGGGAAGGGAAGGCGGCAGGAAGAGCAGCAGCGGGAAGCGGAGGCTGGATCAGTTCAGGCTGAAATATGGTCCAGATTTGCGCAGGCAATGAACCGTCAGAGCAACCCGCCTAGGGACAATGTCAAGATAAGGGTGGTTTTTTTGAGAGATAAAATTTTTTTGTGAGATGCGCTAAAACAGGAGACACAAGCTTGATGTGGATGGGTGGAGCTTTTGCTCTGGCTATGTTATACCACAGTCCCTTGAGACCCAGGAGCCTGCCGGCGGCCGGGGGTAACTCTCTGGTGGGTGCAGCTCCTGGGGCAGAGGGGCGGACCGGGAGGGGTTTGCCCCAGCTGAGCCGGGGCAGAGCGGGCGGCTTTACCGTGCTGTGCTTTGCCCTTGTCTTACACCTGGGAAGAAGACGGGGTCTGCGGAGTCCCTGCGGGACGTGCCCGGGAGCGAGGCCAGCGCTCGGCTCTTCCCTCTTCATAGGGTCGGTGCTGTCTCTCAATACTTTTTCTCAGGATTTGATTTTCCAGTGCCTAAGCAGGCGCTAAAAAGCACCCAAAATGAAAATGTTTCACAGTTAGTTATTTCCTTAAAATGTAATTTCTGCCGTATTTAGCTGAGTTTAGATGTTTGTAACAACTTACACTTGGAGCTTCTGTTACTCCAGGTGGAGTTTCAGGACTGTTTTATCTGCAAGGCAAGCCGCCGTTGCAAGGCATCACATTATAAAGCCTGATGTCCTCAGTGTATGTGGCGGCAAAACCACGAGCTGACATCATGCAAGGCATCTTAACTTCTCATTGCTTTCCTTCTGTGGAGTGAGGCAAGGAGGAGTTGTCAGTAATAATTTCCTGAGTGATTTTTAAAAACCCGTGACTCCCTCCCTTATTACTTTTAATAAAGAGTCACCGCTCCCTAAGCTTGCTTGGAAAATTATTACCTATCAGCAAGACAGAAGACAAACACCTGAGCTATTGACAGCAGCGGAGAGTAAGCCCCTCATGATGGCTATTAAGAGACAAGCGTTACCTTCTTTCCACAGCCTACCAGAAATTAAGTTCCTTTTGAAGACTCTGCCGAGCCCTGGGAGTTCACGTCAGGCAGCCTCAGCGCGTCCGCAGG
>NW_010546540.1:0-15233 GCF_000687285.1 Phaethon lepturus | reverse complement strand
TCCAGCCAGTTCTTTACCCTTGAGGGGCACTGATACAAGTTGATGATTTGGGTAGCTTTTTCTTTAATAAATCTATCTCTTCAAAGAAATTTAAAATGCCAGAATAAGAAAATGAACAATTTACCCAATAATTAAAATGAGTAGAAGATAAATCACTGTTTCAGATGAGAAGCAAAAAGAGCTAGTGCTGCTGTGCTGACAGACCAGCCTGAAGGACTGGGCAGCCTGGGCTCATAGACTTTGCATGTGTGCCTGAAATGGTGCTCTCAGATGGGACAGCTTCATCCTCTTGTTCCAGGGCACTGCTCATTCCTATTATGTCCCTCTTTTATTCTCCACAAAAGCATCATGATTAGCACTTGGAAAAATAGTTGACAGTCTCCTCTGTGGTCAGCTAAACCGCAAAATGCTCAGCAGTGCCGCACCATATGAGCAGGGAGAGAAACTTTCAGAGAGTCTCCAAGCCCTGCTGGCCTAATGTCCTCAGGTCTCTGCAGTTAGTCTGCAGTTTCTTCTTTCAGAGACTGACGTGATGTTCTGTGACTGACTGCAGCAATCAAAGAGTATTCAGGTGCATGTAGAGAACAATTTTCTGGTTGATGTGTTCTTTCAGGTGAACTCATTCAGTTAAAATGACATTTCATACTTCTCTTAGAAAACGTCAGTATTTTTTTATTTTATTGCAGGGGAAGAATTTATGTCTTTCAAGCTATTGTTTCAGGCTCTATGCAAACTTAAGTCTTCTCATGGTAAAACTCAGGGTGAGACTGAATAGCAAGGGGATATAATCTGGGCTTATAATGGCAGAACTTCAGACAGATGTGTTCTTATAAAATTGGTCACCTCTACAGTGACCCGAGGGCAAGGGTGTTCCAAATCCTGGGTGCCCCAAGTTTTGCACAGGAAATTGAAATCCTGGGGGATTCACACAAAGCCCACTCCACAGGGTTGCCCAGCCTATAGTCCAGGAGCTACACAAACAATCTTCGTATCCAGACAATCTCCTCTGAACCTCAGAGGGGTTTGGCTTTGGGGATGCTCCTGCTAAAGTGATGGGCTTCCTTCTCCTTGCAGAAATGTAGTTTGGGGTTAAAAAAAAATTGTGTTCCAGTGCTAAATACTGTACAAACGTATATCTAAGTAGAAAAAAAGATAGAAACATATAATTAAAATACTTGTTTGGGCCCCTCCTGAACAACATGGCAAGCCTGGGCAAGTTTTACCAAATATAATGGTACCTGTTTTTTCTGGGTGCCTCAGCATTGCTTTTCCTTTGGAGGAACTTACTTCAGCAATGACCTCCCCCACCACTCATGAGATACATGTCCATCAGATCCTCTGCTAAGTCAGTGGGACATTATCCTTCCACAAAGGAAAAGGTACACTAAACTGCAAGGAAATTTCAAGTGTTTTGCTCTTTTGACACCAAAATGAGCTGTTGATCACAATAAATCATGCAGTTTCACTATAAGACAAGACCATCATTTGTGTTTACATTGGCAAGTTAACAGCTTTCTCCTCTTCCAGAAAAAACCCTTTAGGCTCTTTGAATGCTCAGACAGAGGAGGGGGTTATGGTTTCCCTATGCTCATCCCCAGAACTGGAGTCCTGCATTTCTGTAAGGATTCCAAAATCTCAACAAAAAGAGGCTTGTGATCTGCAGGGGCACAGGAGTCCTGTATTCAGGATTAAACTTGTGACAACGGGTATTTGTCCAGCGGCAAATGTTGCTGTTAACTTGATCTATCTGTCTGTGTAGACATCGTCACTGGAATGCATTTGTGTCAGCCATTTAGGAATATTCGATCAGGGCACAGAGCAAGGAAATTTTTTATAGATATGCTGTACAACACTAGGATAGGTACCTCATATTTCTGGGGTTTATTTCCTCAGCCATAAACGGCAATACTGATGCTAAACCATCCCTGCATCATACAGAGTATGTGTACGATGAGGGTATCTATACTGTTTTTAGGGGCTTTGAAGACTGGGAGGAGAAGAGAAGATTGTGGGAGGGCTTTGTCCTGCACCATTTGTTCTATTACAGCTTTCAGAGCACCACAGTATATATTTTCACAAATGACCAATTTTGTATAAAGCTGTCTGAAAACATTTTCAGGACAAGTATGTATCTAACGCAGGCATGGTGGTATAGTCTCCGGATTTTGAATGCATGTTTAAAATTGAAATGGCTTTTCGATATCTTCAAATAGCAGCAGGATGCTGGATAATTTACACTGTGCCTATGCAGGCAGGCATATAATCCAGCACCCAGAAGCTGTGCGTGCCGCACACCGAGTACTAAGAAGTTACTTGTGCTCGTGGTATGTTTGGGAGGAGAGGAGAGACTAGTAAACTCACCCAGCAACAGCACTTTTCTCGAGACAGAGTTCATCCTCTCTAAAGGTTTTGGAGCAGATGAAGCTGAGCTAATCATCAAGAAACCCTCTAATCTCTATCATTACTTAGGTTTTCATTGTGACAGCTTTTCCCCCTTGTCATCAGGAGGAGAAAGCAGTGGTTGGTGCTCTCTGGCGAGACCAGAGCCATTTACGGCAGGCTGAGCTTTTCCAAGTTAGTATTCCGGAGTCATACACACTCGGTGAATGGAGAGACGATCTCAAAAAGGTGTTGAGAAGGGCCTGGCACAATGCGGGGGCTTACGTCGCGTTCCTCTCGGCTGATTGTCAAACAAAGGTAGAGCCAGCCATTACCGAAGTGTATTAATTTGTGGAGAAATACAAAAATAAGCTGGCTACTTAGGGCACTAACTATTACAGGCAGAGAAATAATACAATAAATCACTGAAATGAAGAAATGTGGCAAGAGGCACTGAAAACTGAGAGATATTTTGTCACGAAATTGCAGCATTAATAGTGTTTTGAAGCTTCACATTTAAATTGCCTATTTCTGACACTCAAAATGCACATTAGGAAAATTATGCTTATTTTATAGTTACTCATTAAAAGGAAGGGGAGAAATAAGACGGAGTTTTAAACTATAAATCTCTTTCATAACGAATAACCAATAGGAAAGTGTGGGGCAGACAAATAAATGGATAGTGAAAGAATGATTTTTAAAATGCTTTTGTAATCTGCGGTATAAATGAGCAACTGTCTCATCTGATCTAGGATGAGTCATTTTTAGAAGATCTAAGTATGATCCTGAATGCGGGAGATATTCATATGTTACTTGATAATGAAGAAGAACTAGAAATAATAGAGAAGGTTATTTCTTTTCCCTTGCAATAACTCAGGCATTGTGCAATTATACTATTTGTCTCTTCTTTACATGATCGCAATTCTACATGTATTTCCCCACCTACAGATACATCATCTTTCCCCAACTAACAAGGCATAACTTCAGATTACTTCTTGCAGCCTGTATGACAAATTCAAGGAAAGAATCAGAAGGAACTCACACATCACCGTGGCATTTAGTCTTATTGGAAAGGTCTTTCATGATCACCTGTGTAACTTCCCAGCACTCGTTGATGGCGGCTCAGTAGCCTGCTGCTGATCGACTATTTGCATAGCATCTGCATTTATCTAATCTTTATTTATTTTTTAAAGACTGCAAAGTTACAGCTCATTTGCAGTGCTTCAGGATTTGAGTATTAAACAAAAATGCAAATACAGCAGTAAGCCCTTAATGAGATGTATCCAGCTCATTTTTTTCAGCATTAAGTCCATTCGTTATCTTGTTTGAGCATCCACGGCATAAACTATTCATCAACTCCAAAACTTCATTTTATTATATCATCAGCCGCTGACAATATTTTACAAGTTTAAATTCTAATTTTATCCACAATAAGAATAATAATGATGTTTCAAACATCAACATTTCCAAAGGAAAATAGCTCAAATATTGTAACAAACCATCTTTTCTTCTGCACTTTGGAGAGTTACGAAGCCAAAATGCAATAATACACACTTCCAGCTTGGTGGTACTTGACTGCTACTTTGCACCAACTTGAAAGATGATAAAGTCACAAGGTAAGGGAGATGCTAGTTCCACACACTTATGCCTATAAAAGGAGGTCTGTTTGAGGCAATTTAGATGCCCTGAGGGAAATTCCTACCTTTGGAAGTGTCTGAGCATACACCACATTTTGACTCCTAATTTTAATATTCTGAAGCAAATGGTATAAAACAAAGTTTTACCTCCATGAAAAGCGAACACAATTCTCTGCTTAATACCAGAGTGCGGACAAAATCCCCAGGTCTGGGCCACCGGATCACTTGTGTTCCTGTGACAAAAGCTATGTCTCACCCTGAAACTCCGCTTAGCTTCCACACGCTTAGGTGTGCAGCAGACCTTCCCCAGAGCCCTCAGAGACCTCCTTCACCTCCTTCACTTCATGGGTGGATTGCCAGGGGTAAGGAGAAGCATGGCTTTCTCTCTCTGCAGTACTAATATTTATTTATTTTTTGTCTCTCCTGAAATGTTAACTGTCCTGGAGAGAACAGCCTGCTGTTCTGGTCACCCATAAATACTTCTTGTCTGCAATAAGGACCGTCAATCTCTCCACCAGCTTTGGGAGATCAAGTCTGCCTCTGACCATATTGACAGTACTTATTCTGCTGCTTCCCCTTCCAAATAAAAAATGAAAAACAAACTTCACAGCCAAAAAATACCTTTATTGTTGCAATGACACCAGTTAATCTTCCATGCCAAGTCAACTCCACTGTGACCTAGAGAAATCCTTATTTTTTCCTTGGAAACTGTGGCCACATTCATTAGGGTTCAGTTTTACCTTTAATTTTTTAAGAACTCTATCTGCATTCCTCCTGTTCCCTCTATGTCTTGTGCTTAAATTCTTGTGTTTGTACATGCTGCAGTTTTGATGAACAGACTACATGGTGCAGGGCACATATTGCTCTGCATGCCTCATAGCAAATTTCTGTTCACATTCATTGCAAGCAAAGGCTATAAGGCTCTATAGGTTTTTCTAGCAATTTTAAAACATGTTCATATGAGTTATTGAGTCTTATGCCCGTGTTGGCTTTTATTGTCAATGGGTTTATTTGGGCAACAGAGGCCAAAACTTTGTCACTGTGACAACTTTCACAGCATCTTTGGTATCTTGCTTGGGAAACGACAAAGTTTTGCAATATCATGTTGTTGGTCTTAAAATCCTCATGACAGACTTCATCAATGCATCAACTATAAAGCTGATAATATAATAAAGATGATAATATAATAATATAATAAATATTATAACATAAGTAATACAATAAAGATGGTAATATAATACAATTCTGGGTGTTTTAATCTTTTATATTTTCTTTGGATGCTACAATGTTTCTGAATTTTCACAGCAGAAAATTTTATAAGTGGTTTGTCTTTATTGTTAGTTCATTTGCACTAAAGAATTATCAGCTTCACAAACTTCTTTGTAGCTCCCAGTGGAACTAGTGCAATTATAAAGTTGTGCCAATTTAACTTCTTAGCAGAAGGTATCTATTGGAAGAAAACAAATCTCTACATTAGATTCCATCATGAACAAACAAATCCTTTTAATTGGCTGCGTAATGAGATGGCCTTTTGTAAAGTACATACTTGGAAAGTTCACTGTTAAAGTGGATCTCAAGTTCACAGGATGAGCATTGCAGCAAAACTAACTGTATGAAGTACAGCACGGCTGTGTTTCAGCTTTTGAAATGTAGATCATTCATGTATTGCTTTTTATTGTCTGTTTGGCTAATTTTAATAATTTAACAGGCTCTGAAATCCCACTATTTACAACATTATGTACTTGTGTTTTCTTTGTTTAGGAGAAAATGGCCAAGTGTTATAGTGCAGTTATAGGTCAGCTTCATTTTAAAAGGATGTTGTATTTCATTGATTCTTAAAACATAATTGATTTTAAACAGATAACTTCAGAGTTTCTAAGACCTCATGTTTAGACTGCTTATTTCTACTGCAACCTTTTCTTTCTGTAGGTGACTACCAATTGTGCAAATCGATATCTTTCTGGCAGCGGAGAAGGGGCAGCTCTTACCTTTGAGATTATGGGATAAATCTCCACAATAACTTTATGACCCTTTGTAAAACATTTCTTATTCCTGACTTGTGATGAGTACAGCTGGTGCCCATGCCAGCATCCAGCCCACAACACAGCAGATGTGGCAGCATACCCACAGTGGCAAATTCCCCGGCTATCACCAAGGTCACGGATGTGGGCATGTGAAGCTTGGCCTGAGTGAAAGGAGGCTTTCAGGATATAATCAGAGGGTCCCAAACCCCCATCTGTCCTGTGATTTTGTGGTAAGTGATAAGAATTTCTTGTATAACTGAGTGCTTCAGTTGTCCTTTTCACAGTGAAGCAGAACGAAGTAGATTAGCTTTGTGATGGAAAACAAGTTCAATAAATGCATTGCAGATCTCTTGTGCATTTGTGTGCCTGTGTGGTAAGTAGCCCTTACTGGGGATTTTCTTGGCTGTCCCCAAGCTCAGAGAGAGGGGTCTGTGGCAACTTGGCTGGAGCCTTGAAAAGAGGTCACAGAGGAGAGTTGGAAGGGTCTTTACAGAATGTAAAGGAACATTTTGTCTGTTTTCCAAAGTCTAAGCACTAGATATTTTTGTCTTGTTAGGGTTATCTTTCTAATGAAAAACTCTACTGTTGTTCTGTACAATCTTACTCCCTTAAACCTCGATTGCATAAAGCATATGCACACACTCACACACATCTCCTACTGCTGAGATCCCCACCAGCTAAAAGGTATCAGCACCAGCACTGTGGTGGATAAGCATGGTCTCAGAAGTTCATAAAATATTTCTGAGGTAAAGGCTTAGAAATATCTAAGTAATGAAAATGTGTCAAGGGAATTAAAAATGGAGTTCTACTTTTAATGCAAGTACTTCCATCCAGCTTTTAAAAGATTTTCATAAGGTATCTTAATCTACCACATTTCTCTTTTCATTATGAACAATTTTACAGAATTTTTTAAACTCCTGCTTTACTATAGATATATATTTTGCTACTTTTCTATACTCACTTTTAATATTTAGACATTATCCCTGTGTGGGCTTTTTTACCTTCTCAAGGAGGTTCTGTAGAACATAAAAACAAAAAAGTAGGAAAACCTTAAGGTAGAGATGTCGGTGAAGTCCTTATCTACTGAGACACTTAAACACATATAGTTGGAAGCACATGAACAGTCTCATTAACACCAAATAGAGTATGTCTATACTTAAAACTTAGTTTGAAGCTTTGCTTGTTCAGAAGCATGTGGTGTTTGTGTTTGGGGTTTCAGCTGTAGCCTAAGTTGTTTTCAACAACAAATTGTTATTTTTTCTGTGAATATTTTAGTGCCATGTCAGAAATGGGATTGCTTGCTTCATACCATCGCAGGAACTGGCTTGCAAAAAAAATCCCACTACTACAATCTGCATTAGTTAGTGCCTTTTTTAGAAGAAAACTCAAAGATTAAATGGGCCATAGAAATGAGCAACTTTTATGCCTTCAAAGTTGCTCCAAGTCAGCTGTCAGCACGCTGCTGAGTTGTCCTGGCTGCTATCTTTGCTGTATTTGGCTGGTACCTTTGGGGGAAAAAAAAAGTCAGTGGAGAAGACTGCAATGTCTTTCAAAAGCACTGTGTTCACCAACATTAAATATCTCTCAATTTTATTTCAAAAGTACCTGTTCCTGTGGTAACTAAATGCAATACCCATCTTCATACTTAGCATTTGGCGGATGCTTGCCTTGACCTCACCTCTCCCAAGCGTTCAAGGTTCGTTCTTCTCCTTTATACCCACCGTGCATCTCTTTTTCGTCTTTTGCAAAACCTAATCTAAGCTTCTTGCTTGACAAACGCATCTTTTTCCCTTCAGTAGTGGTTAGATACAGGTATGAACTTTGCATTGAAACTGGAAGATTGTTTGAACCATACAAATATTGAGTTGCTCTATTGCTGCTGAAGCCAAGGCTGCAGCTGGCACAGAGGTGCCTGGGCCACCAAGACACTTCTTGGCACTGAAAGTTTGCAGTGAAGCAGCAGTCCCTGTTGTAGCCCCAGTGCTTCAGAGGAGGCAGAAATCTAGGAATTGGTGTCCCGGTCTCTGTTTTGTATGAAATGACTTCTATGGTGCATTTGGACATTTTTTCATGAATCAGATACGTTTGAATTATTTACAGAATGTGTTAGCTTCAAAGAACCTAATTAGACTAGAGTAGCATGTTTTAGGACCTAAAAAAGCAGGCTCCACTCCTGTAAGTAATTACTGGTCTAATGGACAAACTCAGGAGAGTGAAATGCATAAACAGATTCTACGGGATCAGGGCACAGGACATATTTTCAAGTCCAAGGAGTTTGTCGGTGTAATTTCTATGAAATGCTACAAATATATGTGACAAAAGAAATAACAATGATAAAATCTCATAGTGCAAAATAATCTATTCAACATCAAAGAGGCAAGTACCTTTACAAATTAATACAAAACCAGTACTTACTCACATAAATTGGAATCCAAATATTTGCAGAAAATGCTATATTTGAATTTTACATCAAAATGGATCATATTTAGCATCTGTGTTGCTGACACACCTATTATCTCAAGTTCTTTGTCTTCATTTCAGCAGTCTCAAACTCTACCATAAACCTTGAGGACTTTCATATTCCATAATTCAATTTATAGCAGCTTCAGTTACTATAAGAAGTGTCCTTATAAAAATGACATACAAACATTACCTACATATTTCTGCACCATAAATTCCATATGAAATTCATTTGACTTTAAAGTCAATTCAAGATTCTTTGATCAGGAGTGGAGATTCAGCCTGGTAGCTTCAAGTTAAACTGTGTTATTTCTGTGCTTTCTGTATCATCGCTGACTATAAAAATTGTCAAATAAGAACTTAACTGGAAATTCTCCAGGGAAGTGTCTGAGACAGAATGCAGTATGTGCATGTGTAGCTATATTGCCTCTACTCTAGTGACAGAAAGAAAAATATGTTTTTTTTCAGTAAACTGAATGCATATCTCTCAAAAGCCTCACAGGGAATGGTTATTTATAGCACCGAGCTGCCATTTTAAGATGGGTACTTTTTTTTGTTTTTTGACTGCCACCAATAATAAGGATTCCAGGCAGCAAATCAGATCCCATAATGAGTATTTTACCACTTCCATTCTTGTCGGTGGTTTAGAAGGTAATCTTGAACTTCTGTTGAGATACTAAGGCTGAAATTTGGACCAGTTCTGGTCATTAAAAACCCCTGGTTCTAAACATATCAGGTCTGTAATATGTAGCCATATTGGTGATGAAAAAACCCTCACCTATGGACAGCTGTAAACCTATTTACTTATTACTGTTCTTAAATCCCTGCAGGGTGAAAGAGAAATGAAAGATGTCATAGGTCTTCCCTTTTTTTTTATTTGTGGCATATCTGACCTGTACCTCAGCCTTTCAGTTATGATTTTACTGTGCACGATTTACTAAGCACAGGTAACAGCAACCTACCTTGTATACTCTAAATCAAAATCAAAGGACCTTCTGTATGTGGGGGATATTCTGTTATTAAACCCCAACATTATTAGTTTTTCTTTCCTTTTGACAACAGAAATAGAAACATGCCAGTGAGAGAAACTCTTCAATTATCTGGATTTTTTTGAAGGGCAGATCTGAGCCTTATGAACCTTATCCTATTTTTAACAGAGTTTGCTACAAACAGAGAAGAAGTGGTTTGGCTGCTTGCCAAGTCCTCCAGATCCGACTTAAACACCCATTCCCTCTCACTGGCTTTGTCTAGACTAGGATCTGTAGGGGGTTCGTTCGCAAATGTTTGTTAACCCTTTCTAACCTGTGTGAAAATTCAGGCATTTTTAAGGCAGAATGCCTTTAACAAATACTGATCTGACCTATCTAAAGCTTCCCAGACACTGAAGCAGTGGCTGTGAGGGCATCAGGCTTTACTGTGTGGCACTGCTTGCTCCTGTGCTGCTGAAAGCATCACGCCAGTGGATTTTTCTCCCTCCGAGTGCAGCATCAGCTCAAGGTACCGCTAAATGATGTTCAAACTAAGCCAGCAGGTATTGCACTGAGGCAGACGAGGGGCACAGGCATCCACTACACATGACTCAACCAGCGAAAAAGTCTTTGTGTGGTGGCTGTTTGATTAATCTAGAAAAACCCATAGACCTCAGCGAGGGTTTAGTCTGAGGGAGAACTGCAGGACTATACCTGAACCAAATATTTGGGAAAGGAGAGCCCTCAGAGAACATGGGCGCATACATGTGCAGCCAGGGAAGAGATTCAGAAGTGCACATGATGCTCTGTCTTGTGATAAGCACAATTCTCAGGGATTCGTTTAGGCGCCCTTCACACAGAGCCAGACTTCGGGTTTCCCGAAAGTCGTATTCAAAGCCTGCAGGTACGCAGCTTGTAGAAACTGTAAATGCTGAGCTGAAGGTCAGTTTCCATGTTTTACTCTGAGTTTCTGGTCTTTTTCTTGAAAACATGGCCTAGTTATTAAATTCTTATCACAGGTACTTGTTCCTAAACGTAAGAGGATGTTTATAGTCTCCATCTACTACCATTGCCCTTAGGATCCCAGTATATAGAAACAGGCTTTGTGAGGATGGTATATAAGGTATTTCTTCCTTATGAAGAATCTCACTGATATGAGCGGGGAGATATTTATCACTGCCATGCAGAAACCCTCCTGCCAAAGAGAAAATTGCTTGCTGACTACCAAAGCTGGAGGAACGGAGAGAGTTGGTCTATGGAGGAAAAAAGGCAGAGAGGCCAGCCCTGAGAGATGTCGTTCTTTCTCATTGTGAAGGCCACACTCACTATTTTTTGAGTCCAGACAGTTACATAGTGGGACATTCTCTTGACCAGCATTTACCTCATTTTTAAAATACAACTTTCATTATGCGATAGAGCTCATACAATACTCAGAAACACAAGTGTCTGCATTGTTTCCCCTCTGACCTAACCTTCAAGCTGCTGAAGTGGAAATTAGGTTTTGTTCTCGTTGCTGTTTTTAACCTGGCATAACATTTGCAAATTATACTTGCTGGATTTGCTGAGGTGCAGAAGACTGGTTCTGTGGATCACACCTTCACTCCAGAATGGAAAGGATGGGCCAAACAAAAGAGGGGGTGAGGGGGAAACTTTGTTTCTCTGACAGAGATAATTGTCATTCCAACATGCGATTTTGGCTCATCCTTTGCTTTGAACAGGTGGACAGTTTCTTTGAATCCCTGCTGAGAAAAAAACTTACATGATTCTGATTCCTCACCTTGAATTAATTAAGAGTTTTTAAAAATGTTGGAACATAAGGCTTGAGTTGCCAAGACACATGGCTAAGACTTGAAATACTACACTTTTCTGCTTTGCAAGTATATCTGAAAAGTTAGCACCCAGTGAAGTATGCAGAATCATCTTATAAAAACAAAGTCTGATGTGCATCCATAAAGATTTTTGACCAAATTAAGACCTGATGTTTAAGCAGGTGCAGCTTTCCCGTTGTGTGGATAGAGTTTTCCGTAAACTGCAGCCTAGAGTCATTGACATTAAAAAGCAGGTGGAATAAGTTTATCCTGTTTTAATTGGACTATAATATTCTCTCATTAGAAAACAAAGCAGCCACCTTGGCATCACACACGGAGAAATCACTTTCTGCTGCCCAGAAAGGTTAGGAAGCTGTGGCTTTTTTCTTTTCTTGTCTTTTGATAAGATATTTGGAACAGAAAGCTCACATTATGTTCTCCCAGACATGGTAATTTTTAATACATTTTTTTTCCATGGGCTGTGAAGCCTGAGCTCTTTTCTGGAAAAAAAAAAAGTAACCATTGTCCCTTGGTGACTATTCAGGCATGTCTGCAGCTTGTGTTGCTATACCCAAATTAGCTTGACCTGAGATGCTGGGCAAATTCTTGAAATACCATACACTCATTCTCTGAATTAAGAATCTACTAGTGGTGTTTAATTTATGTCAGGTTCCTTATGTACAGATATTTATACTTTTTTATACTGACGATGTCTGAAAGGCAAGAAATGGTTTGAGTGCAAAGAATGTGACTGAGACACAGGGGACCTGTGTCCTCCCCCTCCTCCCCACTGCCACTCATTTCTCATCTGACTTTTGAGCAAGTCGTTTACATCACTTTGCATCAGTTTCCCAGTGCACAGAAAGGAGATTTTACAGCTACTTCAGAATAATTCATTAATAACACTAATATTATTTCCTATCTTCACCCGTATTGTTCCATGGGGATAGAGACTCTGTACCTACACAGTAACTGGCAGGAGAAACCATTATAATCGGGGCTCTTGAAGTGTTTCTAAGTATCTAATTGTGAAAGCTGGATTGCCTAAACTATCCTGCCACGTGGATGTGGCACATGCTCTGGCAATGAGGCACCTCGAAAGACAGTGATTCTCCAGTTGTCACCCATCATTCTTCTGCCTCTGTTCCACTTTCAACTTCTCTTCCAGTGGTAAGTAGGGAGACAATCCCTCCCATTTGTAGCAAGTGTAGGCCACAGGCACAGAGTGCATACATTCCCAGTTTCCATGCTACAAAAACTGTAATGAACAACCACTCCTCCTGACCTCCTACTGTGCTGTGTGCTCTCTGCTCCACATGAGGATAGACAAAACTCAGTGTTCCTTTGGAGTCCTTCAACTTTCAGGTTCGGCCCCTTGGGAATTAATGGATGACTTGAAAGCTTGCTAGAAAATGTGGTTCTTTAGCACTGCAGCACTTCTTCATTTAGTACTTTGCAAGTGAGTTGTAAAAATTTGCCCTGGAGACAGGGAAATGCAAATATAAATTAGATGGAGCACTAATAACATTACATTACAGAACAATGCAAACCATTTTGGACACCCCACAGAGAAGAAATCCATGCATTCCTTTCTGAATCATCTTTATGGAAATTTCTGTAAACGTGCCGTTATTAAAAGAGAGTAGCAATTATTTCCTTCTTTGGTTCATCAGTTGCAGGGAGGGGGAGAATTGGCAGGGGAATTAATTTTGTTTTCTTCCCTCTTCTTCTCTATTTCTTCCATGTCTTGTCGGAGAGCTCTCACACGACAGGAACCGACAGCGTGGAAGCCTCCGCCAGTAGAAGAGAGCAAGAAGGATGGGAGATGTGGTCAACACCATTACAGATGGGGCTCCATAGGTGCAAGTAGTTAAGAGAGTAGCAGAAGCAGACAAGGTTGCAGCTAACAAGGCTACTCAGGAAGCCAAAGCTATTAAGATATGTTGACATAACATTTGCAAGCTTCACAGGGGCCGTCATTATAAACTAGATTTAGTATTGATCAGACAGTTCAGCATCAGGGCTGGAGGAAAACTGGACACAGAGTTCTTTACAAAATTGGCACTTCATATTCTGCCTTCTGATTAACACAGCAGAGCAGAAAATCCCCGTCTCCTCACTGACCTCAAATGGTGTGACTGCTGTCCTCTTCCTGGGGGCAGGCAGAAAGTTGCAGTCATTTTGAGTTGGTATAACGTTTCAAAATTGCGGCTGCAGTCATAACAAGGACATTAAAAACCTGCCTGTAAGATACAAGTTAAATCCAACACGTCTGCAAGCGCTACTAATGAGGCCTACTGGAGATTTTGCAAGCCTATCACTCAGGATGAAAACCGGCTGGCTGTGTCTTACAAGGTGTACTGGGGAAGGGACCTGGTGGTTTAACGCACAGGGAGAAAGCAGCTTGTGAGGCTTGTTCGATCAATGGGCATTCCAGCCTGATACCTCAAATTATATGCCTTCTCTTCTAACATTCACCTTTTGCTGTGCAATGCCCACACCTTCTTCTTTTTTTCCTCTTTTCTCTTTTTTTTTCCTTTTTCCTTTTCTTCCAGCAGTGTATTTTCATGCCTTTCCAGTAAGCACCACCAGAGCAGAAAATACCCGACGTTTATAAGGAAGCCACAGTTTCAGCAGCTGAAAGTTTCTTTGTCCAAAATGAAAGTTTTGCTGCCCTCTCTATCACTTGGCAGTGTTTAAATTCCCAAAGAAAATGGCTGCCGACAGCTTGACAAGCTGCTCCGTACCGGCCTCCCACCCGGGCCCCGCAGCACGCTGGGGCCGGGCGCTCTCACCCTGCCGAGCCCCACGTGAAATGCAGTTGGCGGGGGGAGATGGTGGTGATCCACCTCACCCCGCTCCCACCGCCGGGTGGCCAAACACCCCTGCTGTGGTGCTCAAGACTGGTTCAGACGTTTTCCCCTGCCTGACTGAGTTCAAGCCCCAGATCTCCAAGGCGTGTGCAGGAGTGCCATGGTACGCCCTCCGCTTGCTTCTTCCTCGTGCAGGAAAACAGCGGCGTTGTCCCAGGTGCGAGCTCCGCGCCACCCCTTGCCTGTGACGTTTCTGGTTTCTGCTTCGGCATCTCGCCACGCAGACTGTGGGCCTTGCTGGTCCTATTCCTAACACTCCACAAAGAATGGTTTGTGGGGGATCCCAGACACCATGCCGGCTGTGTAGGGGTTGCATGCTGTGTCCGTGGTGTCCCCGGGTGTGTCCAGCCCTCCGTGGCTTGCTCTTCCCACCTCTTCCCATTCCCAGAGGTGGCACAGGGCATCTCTGGCCCTGAGCAGATGTTCGTGGTCCCCTGGGCAGGACTGGTGCTGGCCTTTCCTCACACCTCTCCCCTCATCCTTCTGGACTGCTGCCTCCACACAAGCATCCCATGTGTTGAAAAGCTTCATCTCCATCAGCAGCCAAGAGTCAACGTTTGCTCTCAGGCAACTGTGAGCTGCCACCAGGTCCCTGTAAGCAGCTGCTGTTAAAACAGAGACACCCCAGATGCCATGTCAGCATTTAGTAATTAATACTTAATGAAGTATGACCTCCCTTCTCCTTGCTGGTGAGGAAAGATGAAGCTCCACGGACAGCGAGGCCCTGCTGGGCTTAGCCCTGACTCCCAGGGATCTTTCCTTCCAGGCCACTGCTGCTGCCTTTCGGCTGCTCCTCCAACCCAGGCCTGCAGGAGAAGGTGCCTTCCCAGAGTGGCTGCCCACCTCTCGGGTCTCTGATGGACGGAAAAGTGGGAAATGCCTTTCTGAGGACACACAGAGGAAATCAGGGCTGCTCCAGGGACCCAAGGGGTGGCTCGAAAGTAAGTCAGACCTAGTTAGAAGGGACTGACTCTCTGCCTCTCTCTACGACGTCAGGTTTCAATAACCCTTATGGGGTATTTTTAAACACCCCTTGGCTTCAGAGAAGCGTGGGGTGCGTGGCTGGCACACTGGCGGCCGCGGC
>NW_010546539.1:0-1061 GCF_000687285.1 Phaethon lepturus | reverse complement strand
GTCGCAGCCTTCGGCCAGCGCGCGGTCTCTCGCGGCGTGGCGCGCGTCAGCCCCCCCGGGCAGCACCGCAGGTGCCAGGAACCGGAACCTCTGAAGTTTTCCAAGCGAGCCTCGGCGAACGCCAGCCCTGCAGAGAGGGGCAGAGCCGATTATTTGCGTGTCAGCAAACATTTGTGCTGCGGAAACAAACGTCTGCCATCCGCATGGCTGAGAGCCCGCTCCTCAGTGCCACCCACAACTTCCCATTAAATCACTTTCCAGGTATCGGCTGGTAATACAACGAGGTAGTAGGTTTGTGCACTATATAGGCACAGACGTGTCCTACAGTATGTTGGCAAATCACAGGTAAGCCTCAAAACTTGAATTAAGCCTCGGTTCTCATGTGACTGTCAAGAGAGAGGAGTTTCGCCTTCACTGGGCGTTTCGTGAGCAGTCCGGTCCGTAAGTCGCTCACGGTAACCTCCGTGGTGGTTCTCTCTCCTATATATCTTCTTTCTCTTACTATGGAAATTCAGTCAGTAAAAACTTGGGAAACACAAAATTTAGAGTCCCCCGGCAGTTCATCTGTACTGCCAGGCTATGTGGTGATCTTCTTGAAGTCCCCACAGACAGCAATTACACAGTCAGACGAGAATGGAAACTGGCTTTGAAAGAAAAGTTGATGGTTGTGTTCCGCAGGAAAACCGCAAAGCTGTAGGTGTAGAAAACTGGGAAATACTGGGCAATTGCATGTTGGATGCTTAAAAATCTGCAGATTAAGAAAGTAAAGCTTCCATTTCTATTTTGAAAGGTTTCTGGATTTTTAAGCTGGCCTCATTATTCTGGGGGCAGGGTAATTTTTGGTGCACGATGGTGGCAAAGCTCTGTTTTCAGATGGCTGTTTGCACAAAGTATGATTGAGAGCAGCTTTCCCCAAAATGGAGCTGGTTATGTAATAAAAGATAAGAATAGCCGTTTATGTTTATTTTTTGTTATAAATAGTGACCCAGATTCACTGTGGCTCTTGTGAAATACAGCGCCGTCACGTGCGCTGTGACACACGGCGGGGCGTGAGGATGCCG
>NW_010546538.1:0-1818 GCF_000687285.1 Phaethon lepturus | reverse complement strand
AACGACCTCTCCTCCCCCAGGACGTGGAAGCCGTCCCTCTCGCTCCTGGTGGCGGAGGGAAGAGGGCACGGGCACGCTAAGGTCGCTGTTTCCCGGGCTGGTGCCATCAGCGTCCCTGTTTCTGGGCGCATGACCCTTCGGCCAGCAACCTGAAGAGTCTCATTTTGCTGCTGGACTCCACGTGCCGGGTACTTTATGTCCGCAGAGGGATGTCCCCACCTGGACATCTGAGGTAACATGGGAAGGGGAAAAGAGCCACGAGTAAAACCAATGGCAAGAACCAGGCTCCTGCAGAAGTCCAATTTCACCCTTCGCTTCCTCAGGCATGGGCTGGGAACCTTCCTCCTCCTCTTCTTCTTCCTCCTCATCCTCTTCCTCCCCAGTGTGTTGCCCACCTCACAGATGAGCGGTTGGCACCGCCAAGCTCGGGGTCCAGGAGCCCACAGGGCATTGCTGACACCAGTGGGTCAGCGCTAGCTTGTGTGGGCCAGAGCCGGACCAGACCGTTCCTCAGCCCTTTGGCAGACCCTCTCCTCCTTCTGCGCCTGCGCCCATTCCAGGTCGAGCACTCCTCGTCCCACCACTCTCTCCACTGAGGCTGCGGGGGGAGCAGGGCCATGGACAGGAGTGTGCGTCTCTCTGAACAGCAGGAGAAAGGACAGATGATCTGGAGACTAAACAAGGGCTCACCCCTAAGCATGTTCATGCAAAGTTGTAGGAATGGTGGTTCAAAAACAAAAGAAGGGTCAGTCATCTTTTTCAAGCACTTAACCCAGCCCGGCTCAGGAAAGTCTGTTTTCCTCATGTGCCTCTTTAAGAAAAGCCATAGGACAGCCAGCTTGCCTGCAGCATATCGCATTAGCTGGAAGGACATATATATGACATCGGCATCTCCCCCGACACAAGAATTTCTAAACAAAATAATTGTCATTTGCTAGCATCTAGTTGTGGCTCAAAATCAGACCTCACTGTGAGCAAACAGGAGAGGGATCTGGAAGGCAACAGCAGCTGGACTAGCTCAAACCAGGCACATTTTTGAGTAACTTCCTTGAACTAAGGAGTGTTTACATATTTTGAAAAAGCAGGGTTGCAAAGAGACACTTGAGGACAAGAAGAATGTACAAACTTCAAAATCTGTGGCAGAACAAGCATTAAAATATCCAGATATCATGAACCTTGGAAAAATAGATTAATAGATTAATAGTTAAAAAAAATAACCTATGTCAGTCCTTGAAGCATCCTTCAATCTTTTAGTGGTAAAAAACCCATTTATATAAAAAGTTTAATTTTGTGTTGAGTGTGGGTGGGAAATGGGAAGGCTTCTCCTTGTTTCAGTTGGCCTTTTGAGCTCTTATTAAATGAAATACACCTAAAACAACAAAGTCTTCCATCAGACCAAAAAAAAAAAAAAAAAAAGCCATGGAAAGGGCATTACTCTTTCCAAAAGAAAAAAGTCCCACAACACAGAATCCTTTCCTGAATTGCCAGAAAGCCTTTGAAAGGATCATAAACCAAATCCTGCACAGAAGGTAAGGAGTTATCTCCCATGCTGTCCCTCGCTCCCTGCAATTTTTCACTTCCCTGTTCTCTAAGTAGTGTATTTGTTTATTTCCCACCTCATCGCCCAGGGAATCACAAAGAAACCGTCTCTGTGGTAGAAAGCACCTGGCGTTTGCCTTGCAGCTTTATTCCGAGATGGTTCACGCTGCCTGGAGGAGGTGCAGAGAAAAGCAACACCAATGAGGAACTGGAAGGGCTCTTTGGAGGGGAGACACAAAAATCCCTCAGGAGATTGAGTGTGCAAAAAGTGGAGGAGGG